>NW_017537072.1:88882-115136 GCF_001853355.1 Bactrocera latifrons
AACGGATGTTCTTAGGCTACCCAGAGGATACTTGGTCAAAGACCGGAAGTCGTGAGCTGCTTGAGTCATATGTAAAAGAATCGTTTCTGGCCATTCCCAAGTGAATGGCGATCAGAGACTTTCCTCACTGGCGTGAACTTCTACACATGACTCCATCCTCCCAAACATAATAATGGGAAGGTTTAATTATTGAGTTTATAGACCTTAATATTGAAGTATCGTACGCAAAAAATTCTAACATTTTTCAAATACTCAGGGCAGATTTAGTATTTAAGATCTTAATAAGGTCGATTTGTGTTAATCTTGAGTGTAATAGATATCGAAARTCATCACAAACCAAGCCAGAAAATTCACACTTCATATAGACAAAGAAAGTTAATTTTAAATTGAAATAAATAATAAAAAAAATTAGTACCGAAAGTATTTTAAATGGTATAAAATAATGCTTTTCGCCATGATTTATGAAATTTCTTCTGTTTTCACTTACGGGTTTGTAAATTCATAATGTTTTTAGTAAATTCACGTTAGAAAAATCACATTATATTTATATTACATTATTTCGGACATACATACGAATGAGGACATTTCACACATTACATAATTAAGGGGCCACGAGACGTCAATGCGTGTTAGGTTGTTGAGTGCTATGAAAAGAATTTACACCTTAATAATCTGGAAAATCGCAATACCAATTTATGTTACTTATTTACAGACTGCCATAACCGATTTGCATTGCGGACATTTTTGTTATGTTTTAAGACAAGTGTATTGCTAAAAACTATGATACCTAAAGCACTATAATACGATTTGGTAATAACTGGATTTCATATCTTATATATTTTTTTTGTTTTCTCGTTTAATTCGGCATAAAAAAATTATTAAAGAGAACACGCTATAATTCCATTTTTAAAATTCAGAAATTCCAAATAAAAAATGTACACACAGATGCGAATATAAGCGAACTAATAACTTTTTTGCATAGTTAGAGCGTTACACCACCTCATCGCTTATAGGTATACCTAAACCTACCTCAGTTCAGGATACCACATCCAAATTCGTGAAAAAACAATAACAATTATAATATAATTAAAATCTAATACTGCATATCAGTTAAAGAACATTTGGATTCCACTATCAGCTAGTTTTTATGTCGTCCATTATACTAAAAGTATTCGAAAATATAATAGTCGACTTCATCTTAAACTACGGTTACCTCAGTGGTGAAGGTGGGAAAATCTGGAGACGATACTGTCGTCTAAGGATAGCATTGAATGTGAACAGAGAAAGACAAGGGAAGCGTCGACTTGTAGAGCGGTGACCACTTGATTGGCATCACTTGCCGAAAAATATAGAATGGAAGTTATCATAAATAGTAACAAACATATGTCTACATAAGGAACATATCATCAGATTTATAAAAATTATAAAAAGCAAATCCAACAAGAGGAAAATTTTAATATCTTTATAAGGATACTATTGCGTGATGGAGTCTAACGAAGAATTAAAAGTATAAAATTCAATTAAAATCAAGTATTAAGGAAGCTAAGTGTAAGAAAAGAATTCTTACGTTTCGAAAATATAAATGTTCGAGTACATGATTTATGTATCAACAGCTGAAACAACAAGCATATACTTCTTTAAACTGTATCTGCATAGATTGAGCCGCATATATATGTAAATATTTAAATACTACTCAGATACTAAAAATCTTATCAACAAAAAACGAAAAATCAAGATCTGTTTTCATAATAACTACAATAATTCAGAAGAAACAAGATGCAGGCAGCATTGATGCTAAGATCGAAATCTCGGGTGGCGAGAAGAAGAAAGCTCCGAAAATTGGGTGGAAGACTTGAGTTGCCCAGTAATGTAGCAACAAAAGAAATTGCTCCATTCCCTCGATATCCACCAGAGTCATGGGTAATAAAGATATTTTATTTTAACTGTTTAGTAAAATGCTTTTCTCCAATGGAATTCCATATATTACCCACTGCTACAAACGAATATCTACTCAATTCATGTCAATAATTAATTTTTCAATACAATACGACCCTTTTTCAAGTAAAATTAATTTGATTTTGCAGCCAACTTGCTTACCTTCACTTGCTCATATATTTTGCCACCCATTCGAAAGATACTTATACACTTAATTCATGTAATAATTTCGCAATCTTACTCCCTTCTAAACCACATTTCTGTCTCTTTCTCTCTTTAGAATGTAGAACATAAAATTTTTAGAAGAATATTCAAAGCACATAAATAGTAGTTTTGTACAGTATATTAATTATTATAATTTGCTTTTAGACCAAGAACAGCATAAATGAGTATATAAAGTATACTGCATATATATGTATATATATATATTTTGCTTAAACATTAGAAAACTTATTAACCGCCTTTTAAAGCCTCCTTACAAAAGTATGGTTTTACACATCATATACCATAGGTGACAACTATAAATGGTTGTATCCGTAGTAGTTTTCATCTTTTCATAACTTTTTTATATACTATAACAATATAAACATAAATTATATTTTAAATTGATGATAATATTTTTTATAAAATTTTGGTTGTAGTATCCAAAAGATATGTGTAATCCAAATGAAATAAACATGTTTCTACTTAACACTCAATAATGTTCCGAAGTAGTGACGATCAGGGGAAATTTTAATTAATTGAAAAGTTTTCTGAGCTTTAAAAAGTTCGTTTTCTCAAATGTTGAATCACAGATATACATATGAAGATGTTACTAGCAGCCATGTGCGCGGTGGATTGTGTGTATCATACTTTACTAAGCATGTTCGAAGTTGATCGTTTTTAATGATAAATTACGGGAAATATTTGATCAAAATTTATTTATGTTCGGTTTCAACAATTATAAAAGTTTAAATAAAATTTATTCTAGTATTTTTCGTATTCGTCTTAATTTTAAATTCTAATCCATTTACTTAAATAATATGATAACAGTTTCATTAATATTTTACCCAATTCTACTTTTTTTTATCTAAAAGCTTACTATTCCGATTCTTCCATGTTAAGTAGGTTTTGTCTTGCTAAATTAAATACATGTTTTTATATGTAAACATATAAAACTAAAAAATTACACTTCATCCGGAAAGTTGGCGCAATCACAACAAAAAGTTGAGAATTTTTAGACGGCTTTGACGCATTTCTAAAAATATTCATCTTTACGTGGACACTGCTTACGAGTTTATAGCATAGTTTACAAAAGTGTGCCAGTTGTTCTTCCTTTTCGCTTTGTGGCGCGAATAAGAGATTCCAAATATAGCCATGTCCTTCCCCACCTGGTCTTTTCAACACATTGGAGGTCTTCCTCTTCCCCTGCTTCTCATGGTGGATCGCGTCGAATACTCTCAAAGCTACTCGCTGTCATTTAATTCGCTGAACTGTGTCAATGTGTATGCCGTTATCTCGTGCAGCTCATCGTTCCATCGCATGCGGTATTCGCCGTTTCCAATACTCAAAGGACCATGCATTTTCCGCTAAACTTTTCTCTCAAGTATTCATAAGGCCGACTTATCAGATGAGGTCATTGCCCATTCCTCCGCAACATACAGCTGAAAAGGAATAATTAGGGAGTACCTGTTGGCAAGAGTGATTTTACGTTCTATTTTAAGAATGATATTGTTTTAGGCGTTGATGCTAGTTCCAAAGTAAACGAAATTACATATGACTTTCAACGTTATGACTGCCAACAACTGTCAACGTGTGAGCAAAGTCAGGAATGCGATGACTGTTTGATTGATAACAAGAGATATTACGTTTTGTCCTCGTTCACAAGCAGAACTAAAGGCGCGGTTCTTGATGATGATATCAATATCATCGGCGTACGCCAGCATCTGTAGACTTTTATAGAAGAACTTATAATACGGAGTCTTCTTGTCGGAAACCTTGCTTGGTATGGAACGGCCCGGAGAGGTCCTCCCCAATTCTGGCGGAGCTTAAGGTGTTGCTCAACGTCAGCTTATACATCGTATTAGCATCCCCGCAAAGCTAGTACCAAGTTTAGATATAGCGTCATAGAGGCAGTACCTTTCCGTGCTGTCGAAGGCGGTTTTAAAAGCGACGAATAGGTGGTGGGTGTCGATTTTCTTTTCACCGGTATTTCCTTTGCGCATAGTGAAAATTTGGTGATAGGAAATTTTCTAGATGTTAAGCTGCAATGATAAAGTCCAATCAGTTTTTTGACGATGGGCTTTATTTTTTTACATACTACTCTCTATAAGACCTTATATGCAATACTAAGTAAGCTTATTCCATGGTAATTTTCGCAGATTGTGGTATCCCCCTTTTTGTGGACACTTATATTTCAATCGTCAGACATATCTTGCAACGAAGCTAATAATTGCTATCAATGCTGGGTTGTTAGTAAATAGTCAAGGGTACTCCTATTTAAAAAATATGTATTTGTTTTACAAAATATAGGCAGAATTACTAAATTTGTGCAGTATTATTATTCTTATTAGATAATACAGTAGTTTTTATCTGTACATTAATTATTGCATAATTTTTAAATTATGAAAGATATTCAGATATTAAAAGTTATAGTTAATATAAGTTATATGGTATTAAGTATTGTGGTGATCATATATGTATAAAGATGCCGAGACGATAATGAAATTATATTAAAATTCWTTCTAACTTATAAAAGCTCATACAACGTTCCTTTCCAGCACGTTTATAAGTCCCAAATTGGCGATTGTGCAATAGAGCAAACAAACGAGTCTGTACCTCTTCAGATGTCTACTCCTAAATAGTATAAAGAAAAAATTCAGTAAAATTTCGTGATTCAATATTTTATAATATTATAATAGTACGAATTAAAATGTAATATATTAAATAAATGACTCATTAATATATGCAGCGTGCAGTATTTGAACATAGTGGTCGTTATGCATATATGGTCTACTAAAATCATTTAAGAAAATTAAACGAAATGRTCTTAAAAAATAAATTAAAGAACTTACAAAATTAAATTTGTAGTGCCACATAATGATCACCAATGCTCTAMGACATCAAGAGATTTATTTTATAGTATACCAAAGCAGTAATTGGACAATAAGTCGAGAGTTTTATAATCCTTACTGGTGTAGACAAGGAGATTATTACTGTACATCGAGGTAAATTTAAGTCCGCAGCCACACATACAGGACAAAAACTTCAATAAAAATGATGACACTGACTTTTCCACAAAAAGTACGCGTGCAATATCAGGCTGTAGTGAATGAATGACAATATCCCGTTAGTTTTGAGAGGGCTTCGATTATCCAGACTATGCCGGCGCAAGTGATCTTGCTTGCTGTGATCAACAATGTTTTTCGGAGCCAAATAAGCTATAAATATATGAAATAATAAAAACAAAACTAATTTTTTAGTTCGAAAAAGAAGTACAGAAACATAAACCTGTACCTTTCCAAATCTTGATATAAATTTTCAAATAAGTGCAAAGAAAGACGAATAAGATGTGGGTACATAGTGCGCAATGTGGATAACGAACACCCTTTCTTTTAAGTTAGAAATTAACCTCAAAGCAATCTGTCAGTCTTCCATTTATACATATAATAATTGAATATGTATTTTATTGCTTTACTTTCTAATCCTAGTTTTTGCAGTCAATAACATAATTCGTATTTTTGCTATACCATACCTACATATATTTTCGGGATTTTACTGCTTGAAATGGGTACGTTCGTTGTAATCAGAAATTACCTGGACATACATAAGCCTTATTCCAAGAAATACTACTTAGCTAATACTATTATAGAAAAGCTTCCTCTTAGTTCTGTCTAATTTTTATATTAATATCAAAAGGTGTTTTAAAATGTATGTGTATTAAATGTAAGGTGTATTAAAATATACGTTTATGTGTGTTTTTGTAGTTTCCTACGATAAATGCACTTCTGAACACTCTCACTGAACGTAATTTGTAAAATGATAAATAATAATTTCATGCACTTTAATTAATATTTATTTGTGTATATTTGTATATATGAAACGTATAAAGTTTAGTAATTACAGTATTATATAATCTGCGTTGTAAGTTCGGATTTAGAAATGTGTACATGCTATAAGTTATGTATGTCACATGTACTCATAACATGTAATGTAAATACTTTTCCTGAACTGAACGGAATGTAAAGCATTTTTCAAAGTTACATGCTGCCAGTTAGTTGCGTTATTCGATATGATCTCGAACCTTCTAGGATTATGTAGACAGGTATTAACCAGACATATACATGTATTAAGCAGGTAAATTATTAAATTTAAAGAAAGCAAATTAATTAATTAATATTAAGTTTTGTTATTAATATTATTTCTCAAAACAAATGCCTTATTTTTTTATCTATAATATGCATTTTTCTCAGAGAACACACTAATCTACGTAAGTTCTTATTTAATTTCTTCAATATATAATATTATACTCTAGCTTATAAGCGCACTGTGTTAAATAAATGGGAACATTTGCCTACTGTTTATAGTATTGCCTTTGATGATACTACTTTGCCTATTCTTGGGCCGACCTATTATTGTCATTTTTTACCGACATATGTATATAAAGTGTTTTATTCAATTCCAACACATTAGCATGTTTGTGTTGAAACGAGAATTTCATTAAAGTTTTATACATATACATATTCCTACATATGTGTAATCAATTATATTTATATTTTTCTAAAACAGACAACAATATGTTGTTTGAATAGTAAACTTTATCGAGCTTCGACATCAACTATTGTCTTGGAAGGGAATTTACAAATTTATGTTGGGACAACAAGAAATAAAAAATCAAAGGCCCTAATTATTAAATATTAAAATAATATGGAAAAACATAATTTTTTTTTATTAATTTGTAAATAGGAGTCTTCACACGATACATTGTTATTTGTTATTCGTGATATTTCACAAATATTTGGTTTCTGTAAATTCAACAAAACAATGTCTTAACGAATAACACTTTACCGTGCTGTCAGACTTGACATTTGTTTTATTCGGTGAAAACTCAAGTTTTACAGGTTAGATTAGTTGTATAAACTCTAAAAACACTTAATTTAACGTGAATATTACAATAAACTTAACTGTTGCGGTTAATATTCGATAATTTAGTATACAAAACAAAAATTATTTAAGAGCTTTACTTACATTTATATAATATTTTACCCATAAATGCAATAGTAACATTATTTCGTATATTTTATCTGTATTATGAAGTTTTACCTAAAAATAAAACTAAAATTAAAATTATTTCAAAGGTATTTTACAGGACATTATTTACTGCCATCTCTGCTTAAAATAAGGACATAAATGAATATCCTAATTAGAGTATCATGAGAAAAAATGAAGAAAAAAAAAATTTTTGGAATTAATTTCTTATTGCAAACTTTCACACTTTAGTGAAATATTGTAAATTATTTGGTTAATTAATATTGAATTGGTCCAATTTAGCATATGATATAAATGTAATAAAAACAGAGCTTGATTTATAATTACCATAATATACCATTTACAAAAAAAAAAAAAAAAACCTGAAGGCGTAACAATCCTCCCATTGAATAAATATTAATTTACAATTAACAAATTGTTTGAAAAAATATGTAACAATAAAATAACACATGTATTTTATTTCATTTGTTTAAATATTCGGACATTTTTTATTTACGCCGCTAAAATATAGTTGCAAAGAGTACGTTGTTTATAAGAAAAGCGAAAACTTTTACCCTTTGCTGTTGACTTGTTTCATAGATTTTTAATTACGTTATTCATCATTTTGTTTTAAAAAATATTATAAGACGGTGGTATCAAGTTTTCCAAGAAGGTTCAGTTAAGCTTACTTACCTCTCATTCCCGTTTTCGATCTAGGAGCTCAAATTGATTTAATATGCGATATGTTTCTGCAATATTAATATAAATCAATGATGGAAAATTGGATAGATTCTTATGCATCACCAAATAATATAATGTAACATATAGTTGGTTTAAAATATACATATATTATATATATGTAACTTCATATATTATGCAAAATACTTCCTCTGTTATGTATTCGTGAATATGACATACCTGTACAGCATGAGGAATTCGGCGACATAAATCGAAATCATGAAACAAAAAGAAAAATTAATAAATTGACAAATGTGAAATGAATTTTAATAATGACTGATTATTTGCAGCCGATATTAAAAGTTAACAACATTTGACGCTCTAAGGAACCAAAAAATTATGTTTTATTATACATATATTCAGAACGAAATGGAAGCAATGATCAAGCCATAAGGAGAATGTTAAAAATGAATTTATCTTCGGAACGCTTATGGAATGTAGCAATTACAATTGCGTATTTAGGTAACATAACCATCCTCATGTGTTTAAATCAAATGGGTAAGTTATTATTGTTCAAAAAGTTTCTGAGAAAATAAATGGCAGAGATTTACTATGCAGATGAAATAGTTCTGTATGTACTATATATAATATACTACGTACATGTAATTCTCAGCACAATTATTGTTGATTTCAATTGAGATTTCGAATTGACCATTTACAATATATGTACGATTATATTAGATTTATTTATGTTTATATTATATATTTATTCAACCTTATTTAATAATTTGATATTTACGATAGCGTGAATATAAACAAATGTAAATTATTATGATTATGAATAGTTGGACCAGTACTGATGTATTATTATATTTAAGAATGCATATGTATGTATACGAGGTGTGTTCAAAAAGTATCGCGAATTTTGAATTTTCGCAGGTTACGTATATTCGAATTTCGAATTTCGAATTTTTTGTGGCGTTATGTTGGTACTCATGTCTCTCACATATGCCGACAAGCTCGGCCATTTTGAATGTTCATTTAATTGTTGACAGCTGCTTTGCTTGCACGTGTTTTGGATCGTCTTCGATTTTTACCTATTCAAAAAAATGGATCAAAGAACCTGTATCAAATTTTGTATGAAAAACGAAATTAAGTGCGCGGATGCATTCCGAATGTTGACTGCGGCATACGGAGAATCTACCTTGGACCGAAGCAACGTTTATCGGTGGTACAAAATGTTCTCAGAAGGCCGAGAAGATGTGACGAAAATTGGCTTTTGCACCACGATAACGCCCCTGCTCACACATCGTTGCTTGTGCGGGACTTTTTGGCCATAAAGAACACACTAATGATGAGGCAGCCACCGTATTCCGCAGATCTGGCCCCCTGTGAATTTTTATTGTTCCCTAAACTGAAGAGGCCCATGAAAGGACGACTTTACGCTTCTCTTGACGAGATAAAGACGGCATCGAAGGAGGAGCTGAAGTAGACAAAAAAAATTTTTTTGAAGTGCTTCGAAGATTGGAAAAMCCGTTATAATATCTCATGGGGATTACTTTGAAGGGGACAAAATAGATATTCATGAATAAATAAATAATTTTTGAAAAAACACAAAATTCGTAATACTTTTTGAACACACCTCGTATGCAATACGCTAAAACTAGAGTTACAATTTGTTTTATTGTCTGTTCTTTGCAAACGATTTTCGTAAATTGTAAATTGCCTACTTGTTAAAAATTTTGTTTAATAAATGACATTATAGATTAGTGTGCGACCGATTAATCGGCGTCGACTATTATCGGCTAAAAAAATGGGGATCGGCTTAAAATGACTGTCTACTTTTTTGAGATGCCATTCCATATTTCTGTTTGTTTACCTTTTAAGCACGTCTAAAAATTAAGAGAGTCATCTAAGAAAAGAGACTCAAAAAACAATTTATTTTCTTCCATAAACTCATTTACATAACATCTCTAGAATACGGTAAAAACCCCATTAAAACTTTGATAGAATTTTTCCCAAAACGGCAAAGGCAATTTTTTAAATGTCGTTTTAAGGATACAACAGGAGCTGTTCGGAGCGCTGAGTGGAGGAACTTTGATAGAATTTCTYTCAAAACCGTGCTTTTAAAGCTTTCCTCACATGTAAATGCATAAAATAGATTATTATAAATCAAAAATTTCCGAAATTTAGATTGAATTTATAAGCAACTTACACTTTAAAATGACGCTAATTCTTTTCTTTCAAATATGCTTCCACCGTAAGCGTGAAGGAAGTGAGTCAAATTTTTCGCGGCGTGGGGTATTCAATACATTGTACGTTATGCTGTACGTAATATTTTTGGCTGAAAATGTATATTTATACTGTCGAAATGTGTCTAAATATCTTACAATAATAAACTTAAAGCCTAATCTGTTTATTGACAGTAGGAAAATAATCGTAAAAAACCCTAAATAACATAATGTCACATGGGATGACCTACTTAGAATATTAACTAATTCGCTTTGAGAAAACGTGATTAAGCTTCTTTACAATATTAAAGATTTTTTGTGGTTCGCACCTTCGTATTGACATTGAATTTTTGGTTTCTTAAATATTAATATATGACATTTAATATTATTTTAAAATGTGTTATTATTATTATTCTTTACTAACGAATGTATAGCAAATATATACATATGTATGTATGTATCTAGTTTGTAGAATTTCGACTGAAATTTTTATTTTATATTAGAAAAGTACCATTGAGCGAAGTATTGTACGGCAAAGCATTTTTAATAAATTTGTTTATTTATGTATATGCTATTGAAATGAACAACACAGTTTCCGAGTAATACTGCATCATACTTGTATGTCATTACACAAAAATATCCTTCTTTTTATGGTATATAACAGTACAGGAGTATAGCAGAAGAGGGCGCGTTTGACGCCCTACACGTACATATATCTAGTTTCGATCAACATTGACTTGATTGTTCTGTGCAATGCCTCATTAATATTTGTGAGCTTTTTTGCACTCATCTAAAATTATAATCAAATTTTTTCGTGTTCAGTAACAACTACCAATATAATCACTATTTTGCTTTTTCTTAAGTAAAAAATATTCAAATGATTTTTCCATAAATATTGAACACATGCTTACGATTGGAAATATATTTTTTTATATTGGAATTGTTTTGACTTTTAACATAAAACTATAAAAAGTAGCCTGTGCCCGTGTGTATAAAATCATGCAACAAAGAAATATAATTAATTTTACAGTCTTGTTATTTTTCTTCAATGGCGTAGACACCACTTACCTGGTTAGAGCCGAGCTAACAACAGCGCCCCAGTCGTTTCTTCTTTTCGCAATGTGGTGCCAATTGGAGATTCTGAGCAAGCCAGGTCGTTCTCCATCTGGTTTTTTCAACGGAGTGGAGGTCTTCCTCTTCCTCTGCTTCCCCGGCGGGTACTGCGTAGAATACTTTCAGAACTGTAATGTTTTCGTCCATACAAACGACATGAACTAAGCAGCGTAGCTGATGCCTTTTAATTCGCTGAACTATATCAATGTCGTCGTATATCTCATACAGCTTATCGTTCCATTAAATACGGTATTCACCGTATTTATTCGCAACAGACCATAAATCTTCCGTCGACTCATCGGATGTTGTCATCGTCCATACCTCTGTGCGATATAGCAGAACGCAAAAAATAAGTGACTTCTCATTTGCTTATTGTTTTTTTTTTAATTGGATGTTCTTAGGCTACCCAGAGGATACTTAGTCAAAGACCGGAACTTGTGAGCTGCTTGAGTCATATGCATAAGAATCCCTTCTGGCCACTCCCACGTGAATGGCGATCAAAGAACTTTCCTCACTTGAGTGATTTTCTATACATAAATCCATCCTCCACCCATTAATTCTTTTACAGTGTGATAAAGCGAATCAGTAGGTCTGTGCCAAACTGAATATGTGCTCGTGTAAACAAAAATATCAACATTAATATTAAGTACTAGCTCCTAATCCGCGGCTCCGGTTCGTTACGGCGTTGTATTCGTTTTTTTTTTTTTTTTTTCTTTATGCATTACTGTAGCTGTTCCACTATTGTGTTACTTGTTTTGTTGGATTTATTAAGAATGTCGTCGTTGGTACATCAACTAACAGGGAAGTAGCTTGTTGCAGCGAAAATACGCATTCACCTCTGTGCAGCAAAAAACGCACGCCAACAAACACAAGCAAGGTTCGAGGTTGAGAAGCTGTAATCACAACAGAAAACTTTTTTAATCGACTTGCACTCCTGCCCTTTGAGAGCACTTATCAGCAACTCGTTTATTTGAACTGGGGACGGCATTTAAAAATCCCACCTCCCATACAAAGGTTATGTTGAAAATCACTAAAAGTGACTTAACCGACTAACAGAACACGTCAGAAACACTAAATTTTACGGAAGAAATGACAGAAGGAAGCTGCACCCAGGCTTTTTTAAAATTGAAAAARGGCGTGGCGTCGCCCACTTATGGCCCAAAAACCATATCTCGGGAACTACTAGACCGATTTCAATGATGGCATGTGCAAAATATGGGTGAAATCGGTTCACAACCATGCCTCTTCCAATATAACGCTATTTTGAATTCCATCTGATGCCTTCTCTGGAAGGTTCCTCCATTAGGAACCAATTATGATAGCGGAATAAAACTTTACACATATACGGTATTTGAGCTGAGGTATCTTACTTAGTAGTACTTCCTTACTTGTTTGTTGTTGTATTTGTTATGATTAGGATGTAAGAAATAATTACGAAAGTTGCGTCTGTAATATAAGGATAAATCGCAAAATGTGTTGCTAAGCGCATAACTCCACAACGCCTGCACCAATTTAGCCAATTCTTTCTTTTTTTAGTGTTCATTGAAGTTCCGAGATGGTTTTAATTACGAGAAAATTTCGAATAATTTCCGGAAAACCCCTAAAAACAGCCCTTTTCTTTTCCCCATATAAAAGTTCTTTTGTACATCTTTATATATATAAATCTTCTGACCGTGTGTTTGTAATTGAACTGCTCCTAAACGGCTGGGCCGATTTTGATGAAAATTTTTTGTGTGTTCAAGGAGATTCGAGAATAGTTCAAATTCACAATTTGATCCACTGGAAAATGTTTTTTGAAACTAATTTTCCATTTGCAGTTAATTGGTAATTTTGGTATGTTTTACATTGGATCCGATAGACTGCGCTACCATCGCAGTATCCATTATTCAAACTTTAAAAGGCGACATCTGTATACCAAKAGCAAGTTTTCATGTGTTTTCAACCCTGTCGTTCTTAAGTAATAAATTAGGTAATTCAGTACATCTATGGGTAGCAATTACATTTTTTTTCATACCTGCTAACTATTGGAGAGAACAGGAATGCATAACAAGCGTTGTCAAAGCTTTGCAGATACTTTTTTGATTATGGGCGAAGGACGCAAATGCATTCATAACAAAACGCGATATCTAGAATAAAAATATAGCCGCATAACTGAAGTGTTGATAAAACGGTCTATTATAATTTGAGATATTCAACAATCTTTTCGAAGAATTGCACAGAGCAGTGCAATATTTAAACTGTAACGAAGTATATATACTATATTGGATTGGACAAAATCTAATATCCCATCCTTAAAAATCTCCCTCGATCCCTTAAAATTCGAATAATTTCTCTTTACAATAAAATCCTCAACGACGGAAGCTATCCATAGGAGTGGAAGACAGCTTCCATCCTTCCCATCCCCAAGCCCAATAAACCTATTTCTCAAATAGAAAATTATAGACCCATATCCTTACTTCCTTCCATGTCCAAAATTCTGGAGAAAGAGTTATGTGGTTTGCCAAAGCAAACGCTTTCATAAAACCCCAACAAYTTGGCTTCCAAAAAGGTTAAGGAGTAACTGACGCTCTGTTATTTTTCGAACACTATGCCTCTACGGCTTTGTCAAACCGAAATCACGTTTCTGTGGTAAGTTTAGACTTTGAAAAACATTTGACAGGATTGGACCTCATATGGTACTCAGGGAACTTAAAAAATGGAATGTTGGCGAAAAAATATATAATATAATAAAATCGTTATTGAACCACCGCAAATTTTTTGTTATTGCCAATAAGCATAAATCTGGCCTACACGATCTGTTTAATGGTATACCACAGGGATCACCTCTTTCTGTTGCGTTATTTACCATTGCGTTCAATGAAATAAGTACAACTATAAGTTCTAGAGGAGCTGTCAAACACTGCATCTATGCCGATGCCGATATTTCAATATTCTCTCAAACTCAAGATCTAAACCAAGTTAAACACATATTTTTAAATATAT
The DNA here is from genome assembly GCF_001853355.1 of Bactrocera latifrons. Lineage (NCBI taxonomy): Eukaryota > Metazoa > Arthropoda > Insecta > Diptera > Tephritidae > Bactrocera > Bactrocera latifrons. The sequence continues at coordinate 103,048 of NW_017537072.1, forward strand.
TGAATATAATATATATTGAAAATATATTGAAAATAAGTAATTGGTCAAAAATGTCAGGCGCTAATATATCGCCTAGCAAATGTAAAACTTTTCACATATGTCGGAAACAAAAGTGCTCCTTTCCTAATATATCCTTTTCTAACGTTGATCTCCCACATACTAATAAATTAAGAATCTTAGGACTTATATTCGACAACAAATTAACTTTCAAAGAGCATTGTAAATATGTTAGAGTAAGTATTTTCTCTAGATTGAATATAATTAAATTCTTGTCATCTAAATACTGCTTAGTACATACAAATACTCTTGTCAATATAACAAAAGCTTTAATATTATCTAAAATTGACTTCGGACTTAGTATTTACGGACATTGCGCTAATACAAACATTAAGCTCTTGAACGCACSCTACCACGCAGYWGTCAGAAGAAGCATTCGCGCCTTCCCAACGTCACCAATTAAGGCAATTCTATCAGAAGCTGGATTACCACATATAAACTACCGGACCACTGTCTCTTATACACATCTAGATGTGTATAAGAGACAGGTATTAGAGTCCTTAAATGATGATTGGAACTTGTATTATACGGACGGATCCAAGTCAGACACCAGCAAAACGTTTGCTGTGACAAACCAGCTAGGTGGTACTATTATGGTCGGTTCCTTGCCATCCTACTGCTCGGTACTGCTTGGTGCTGCTCGGTGCTCGGCTGAAGCACATATTTGAGGTATTCAATTTGCTTCCCGAATGGGAAATAAATGCATTATATGTACCGACAGTAGATCTGCAATTGAAGCTACATTTAATACCAATAATGAACCTTTAATATCCAATATTCGTAGCATGCTATTGCAAATAACTGTATAAATATAATGTGGGTGCCTAGCCATATCGGAATTCATGGCAACGAAATTGCCGATAAAAAAGCTAAAGAAGCTTCCAAACAACCACTTCACTTCTTTGACTATTTCACCGATAAAGATATACGCAGACTTGTTGAAACATACGTAAATGAAATAATGTTATGACAGTTATACACCTCCTCGATACCTGCCCGGCACTTCAACAAATCAGAGCTAATGTTTTTTCTAACAAAAAACCATCTTTATATCTAGAACGGACTGATGACAGTAACATAGAAATCATAGCGAAATATATTTCGCTTTGCAAATTAAATATTTAGTTTAGTTACATACATGCACCCATTTACTTTTGCTTTGAAATTTATCTTTATTATTGTATCTAAATTTACGTTATATAAATCGATCTCAAATGTGAATATAATAGACTAAGATTTTATAACATAAGCTGAAGGCCCTGGCAGCCAGTGCTTTATATCTATAAGTGGAACGATTGTTTATAATTATTTCTGTTTTAAATAAATAAAAAAAAAAAAAATATTACATATTAACAYATTAGTACAAACAAATATTGAAAKACCATATTGGCAACTATCGGGCAATACCCCTTGTTCTTTGGCAAACCAAAACCAACAGAATTGCGTACAGAAAGTAAATTGATCTCTCCAACGTGCTCCCAATTGCTTAAGAACAAAAACAAACCAAACAGAATTAAAAAAAAAATTACAGCATATTCTTTGTACGTATATGTATACATTAGCATATACTTATGCACAAAGTACATTGATCTCTTCAACGAGCTCTCAATTGCACAAAAATACGTACATACAAGTCCAAGTATTAGGATGTACTTAAATACTAACATAAGGACGGAAAAAGTGTTAACAAATTAAAACTGCTGATTTAATAAAAATAAATCGTCTAAATAATAACTAAATAAAACCAAAGACATTTGCAAACTTAAAAGTAAAATATAAAATATACAAATAAATATATATATTTTATTTTATTTTATTTTATTAAAGCTTACATAATAAACAAATTATTAAATAAACTAAAGTACGCAGCGCTAGCATCAAAGGCTTTCGGCTGCAAATAAATATTATTATTTGCAAATAAATAGAAACGGTAATAATAACACGATATAACATACTCGTTCTTACCAACCTAAATCAAAATAAAAAATTCTATTTACCTAAAAGAGTATTCAGTTTTCAGCAATATTGCTTATTCAAATCAATCGCACTGAGAAAAAAAAATTTAATAATTTACACAGTTGTTTAAAAAGAAAAACAAAAAAAAAACAAAATGGTAAATAACGAAATACACCTGTAGGAGCTACACGCTCAAAACAGGCTTTTAAATTTATTTCAGAAAGTAACAGTTTAACAAGATACTGCACTAGATTTGCACAAGAGGACACAAGCTTCAAACTTGCGAGATGTTYATAAATTTGAATGTCAATGGAAGGAACAACTTTGTCAGGTAGAAAGACTCTGCACAAACTTCTTGTCCAACTCACACAATCTTAATAATTTCAAAAGCAAATTTAACTGCTTATATTGTCATAAAAACCCAATTCAATGCTTCATTACAGCAGATATCCCATCTCACGCCAAAGAAGCGCTTATACACAAAGAACTACGGGTATAATTGCAAAAATAAATCCCGAAACCCAAAATTCGAAAAATTGCCAAGGGACACCTATATATGCTGCTCAAAGCCACAAAAAGCTGCAATAGCGAAACACAAAGTGGACTAGTTACAGAACTAGTCACCATCATACCAACTCAAGTTGCGAAACAATCAAATCAATACCTTAATTCATAATTAAGGAAATTTGAAGAGATAGGGAAACTTCCCCGAATCTACACTAATATTACAAAGAGGAAAGGTACAAACCTATTTTTGTATGTTTGTAATGAATAGACTCAAAAAGTACTGAACCGATTTAAAAAATTCTTTCACCAATAGAATGCTACATTCTTCCAATTTGACATAGGCTTGGTAAAATTTGAACAATGTAACCGAAGGTGTAGAAAAATGAGTCTTAAAATTTTTTTCGTCGAATGCGCTGCCGAAACTATTAGCGATAGAACAAAATAATGTACAACAATATTGAAGAACATCATAATGTCTCCAAAAAACTCCGCGGTAGCATATGCCCAATTATTGTAGTTATGTCACTACAACAACTTTTTTCATTTTAAACATTAATGTAAATGCTAACCAAATTCATACCATGCTATTTATGTGTTTATATTAATCCTTATCCAAATAAAATATTTTATGGTCAAGACCATTTAACTACCTATAAAATAGTTTTTATTTTAAATAAATTAATATTTCAAATAAATTATATTTATTTCGACTATTAAAAAGTGAAGAAGAAAATTGATGACCTTCATGAAATATGCATATTCGCATTATTTCGTTATCATTTCCATATTTGTACCAACAGAATTTCTATGACACATCCATATGTACATATGTATATTATTTCCTTGGCATATTTGTCTGTATGTTTACGTTTAGGAAAGCAAATTCGAGTCATATACATATGTACATACATACATTCATAATAACAAGTGTCGCACGCTTCTTTCGCATCTCCGCTGTCACGGTCAATCAATGGCCGAAACTTGCGTTTTGTCAAAGAGTAAAGTGCTGAACACAATGAGCACGACAGACTGTAAGCGACATCTATCAAATATTAAAATACACACGTTTTTAGGGACACAGATATGTAGTTGCGCAGCTGCCTCAATACCTGTGTCCCTAATAACGTGTGTATTCTAATATCTGTCGCGCTTATTGGTTCATCATTTGWGTGATGATAGAGAATCCAAACTGTGCCGAAAAAAATAAACGAATGGCCGCCTATTGATCGCTTCCCTTTCCGCTGTAACAGCTTCGCCAACAAACTAGCGTAAATATGTATGCATATGTATGAGCTTTCTGACTTCTGTCTGTGAAGAAGTATGAGAAAGTTATTCAATTTATTATTTTTAGCTTTTGCCATCGTCGCGAAAAGACGCTTGTAGAATTTGCACCTGCGTTTATGAATGAAATCGTTTTTGTTGTAAAATTTACTACATTTGGGCTTCGCCAATTCGGCTACCAAATTAACTTTTGATGCTTCTGCTATTTGAGCAATTGTTGTTTTTTTAGAACAATGCTTCAATTTTTTTTGGTGACATATTCAAATGTGTAAGCATATGTATGTATGCATGCTTGTGCATTACTTGTTCGGAAGTGTATACAAATATATGTATGTACATACTCGTATAAGTATATATGAATGTATGAACAAGCAGATTAAACGCGCACATGTAATATGTACGAGTATAAGTGATAAAATCATGATTTGATTTTCTGAACGCTTATATGCGTATACATATAATAAGAGCAAATAATAAGATTATTATGATAGCCGATATACATATGTATGTATGTATTTATTATTGATGTGATAAATTAAATTTCTATTACTACTATTAGTATAGTATATAATGTAAAAATCAAATAATTAAATATTCAAGTCCAAATTGACTGTAAATAGTACTATGCACGCATTCATACAAAATTATACTCATATCATAATTATTTTTACATGCCAATATGGAAATGCTGACGGCAAAAAGCAGAAGCATACATATTTGCATACATTGCGAAAGCAAAAATTGAAGCATGAAAATATCAAAATGCTGTTGTTAGGAGTACCATAAGGAGCATGCATACATATGTATGTATATTTATCACTCTTCATATTCTTGGGTATGTGAGACAGAGACCACAATAAAAATGTCTTTATGTTATCCGTGCTGCTAGTATTAAATAAAACTCAAGAAGATCAGTATTGTAAGGGCAACTCGAAAGCCACAACTACACGATCAAAAAATGGCCGGTACGTCGTACCACTACCACAAGAGCCACAATTTTCCAATACTCCACAATTGGGTATAAAAAACAAAGTCAGAGTTACCTTTGACAATCCCTATATTAAAAATACATACAACTTTTCGGCCCCACGGGATGGCTTTCGCCAATAAAGACAAAAAGAAACAAATTCCGAAAAACAATTGCTAAGCGGTGGTGTGCTCATAGTTGCCGAATTAGTGCATACGGACTTGAATTCTACATATAATAAATTGTCCAAAAAGTTGAAAAATCGACAGCTATAATACTATATTGTCCAATAAGTTTCAAGGTTCTAGGACAAATAAAAAATAATATACTAACAAAAGGCAAAGGTCGCTCTTATACACAAGCGGTCCTTATATTGGTGATGAGGGTCAGCAGCTGTAAAAACTTCACATTATTTATGAATATTAACCAGAATCGAAGCCGGTAACTCTCTGTACGTTTTCAAGATCTCTCTTATTTGAAAGCCCTTACTTAGGGCAGGTTTTCAAAGGAGCACCCATTCTAGCCATACCTGAGCCAGGCGTGGAGTTGCTGTCCTAAATAAGCCAATAAAAACGAAATTGCAACAATTGGTGATAACACAGAAAATACACTAAACAGCTAGTTTAACAAACCGATGTTAAAGAAATTTTAAATAAAACCGCAAATAAAATGAATAAAAGCAATCAAAGCATACACTTTTTTGCTATAATAATAACTCGGATAAACTCACAAAATATAGTTCCTTGCTATACGCAGCTGGGCCCTCGGCAACTCTACAAGCAGTACGCCGAAATACATGCAACAACGTGTAATACTAGGCAAAAATATTCGCCTAGAGTACCCAGGATGTTTAAATGAGTTAATCAACTACCCCCTTTACCCGGTAAAACTGGCGCATCCTAATAAAACAGCGCAATTCACCACAGGATGCCACTACAACATAACACTAGTATAACATACTACACTCGCACCAACCCAACCAACAAAAGGAATGGAATTACGCCGCATAGAAAGGTTCGAAATGTCTTTCATCCGACCTCTAGAAATGAATATCTAATAGTACCGAGTTTTCCAATAGGGATGATATGATTTATAAGTGTCGTTTCGGCCATTTTAAATATGATCTGTAATTTTTTTCATTGTAGTCAGGAAGGTTTATAACTTCATCAGGGAAAGATATGTGCAAGCTTAACGTTTACAAATTGTTAAATTTTATTATCAAAATAATCATTCTCCAATCTCAACTTTTCATGCGCTTTTACACTGTTATTGTCGTCCATCTATGCTTGTTAGTCATTGTATTGGTGAGCATACATTTTCTTCACAAATTGTTGAAGAGCCAATAAGACAAAGAACTGCTCGAAGTAATGCAAGTATTGCTGTCGTTCAGGCAAGTGTAGCTGCAGACCGCACTTTGTCGATTCCAAAACATTCTCAAGATTTAAGACTGTCTTATGTCATAACTTGTGTGAGTTTTGAGAAACAATTTGGGCTTGCATACGCATAAAATTGTTCTCACTCAAGAACTAAAGCCATTGGCCCATCGCAAACGTCGTATTTTTGCTCATCTTGCCTTGGAACAACTTGAAAACGATAACCTTGTTTAAAAAAAATCTTCTCTGATCGAGCTGACTTTCATCTGAGTGGTCAATTATGGTGCGAAGGAAATCCACAAATTTTTCCTGAGTAACATTCACATTAATTAACAGTTTGGGTAGGGTTTTTGGTCTTGTAGTATAATAGGTCTCTAATTAATTTGAAATGAAGCAGGTGACACCGTTACTGTCAAGGGAGAGTAGTATAGATCGATGATAACCAACTTTTTATGGCCACATTTGGAAGAAGTTCTTCTTGACAATATATGGCTCCATCAAGACGAGGCTGCGTGCAGCAATTTTACCACAAGTTTGGCGCTTCGATTATTTCAAGAAGACTTCTCGTGGTAGTATTATTCGAAACCATTAGTCTTTATCAATAAACCTGACTCTCTTCAAGCCTTACAAGTCAATATTAGACGTGTTATTCATGACATACGACTTGATTTAGTAGAAAAAAATTGGAAAATTGGGTTCCCGGAATTCGTGACTGAAAAAAGTATTGAAGGCTATTTGAATGCTATTATACATATACAAAACTTAATTGCATCGAGTGAACTTGACTAAAAGGCAATTTGAGTGTCCTTAACAATTAGTGTGTTTATTTTTTTATTTTTTAAAGAAACCACATTATTCTTATTGAAAAACCTTATATTATATTGGAACTCTCTTACTAGTCCTACAGCACTTCTATTACACATAGCCCTCCCTTCTAAGCCTATTTTTAAACATATAGGTAAGTACTTAGAGTTAATGTAGTAAATAATAACCATTCTGCAATCATTACAGTCCGAGCTGCCCCAGGCTGTATGATTGGAATTAGCAACTTTCCAATAATAAATTGTATACCTTTTTTTTCTGCGTACTCTGTGATCCAACTCAGCTGTTCCGTGGGAGGAGGAGGTGGGGAGTCGAAGGGTGAATAGTATAGTGATTTGATCCCATCTTTTAGCCCATCTTCACCATTGCCAGCCCATACCCAGCAGCCATTTCTGCGTAGGTCTCAGTTTTCTTTCCCGTGCTTCTTATTGGGGAAAATCCCTACATCCGTCCGTCTACGCACTTGTTGACCGGGCTTCAGGATGTTCTCCCGAAGACGTCTTGATCGATGACGGTTTCACCTGCATCCCCATATCTACCTTTCTAGGTTTGGCAACTCTCCGAAGGAGGTGTTGCCGGGACCTGGCGATGACGGACCCGGTAAAGAATAGCAGGTAAGCCCTACTTGAGGAATGAATACGAGTTTTGGTCTATACCCATAACTAAGGCATCACCTTTTGGAATAGCGCCATTATGGAATTCAGTGTTTTGTTTGGCCCACATCGTCAGTATCGGCAATGACACTTAGTAGGATGAAGTGTAATGTTTTTCAAAGAATCCGATGAAGAATCTACCTGCGATAAAATCAGCTATTTTTAATTCAGCAAATTTTCTTACTTTCCTCGAACTCTGGTTTATAAATTTGTGATTAAGATTAGTTGTTGTGGCTACCTCATCGCATTGAATAAAGTTTTTACGGGACTAATTAAATCCTTTTTGTGAGATATTAACTTCGCACTATAGTGGAGATAGAGGTCAAATTTTTATTCGTAATATCAGGTGCAGTCCAACTTGCAATATAACAATAAATAGAAAATAACGGAATGTGAGTTGAGTTACTTTTCAGGTATATCAATACAGTAAGAAAAATGACAAAACAAACGCCATATAATTTTTTTTTATAGTAAATAGAAGTCCAACAACAAGCGTGCGCATTCTTTACGCAATTGCCTTTTTTAACTTTGTTGAATTAAGGCTGAAAATAGATTGTTTGAATATTTCTGAAAATATTTTACCTCTTCTGGTTTGAACATTATAATAAACTTTTAGAAACTTATAATGTAAAAACTATTATCAGGCATGTTCTACAAATCGTTTTCGGGAAATATTTTGTATTTTTTTACTCTTGCAGCCAGTTGCTACTAAGTATTACAGTTTTGTTCACCTAACCATTGTACGTATCACCTAAACCTGAGCGAGATAGAAAAAAATTTATATGTGTGTATAAATGATCAGAATGTCGAGATAAGTTGAAATCCGGTTGACTGTCTGTCCGTCCGTGAAAACTGTAACTTGAGTAAAAATTGAGATACCTCGATGAAACTTAGTACAAAAAAAAATTTCGAGTTCGTAGATAGGCGTAATCGGAACCTGTGGGCAAATTTTTTTTTTAAGTAGGAGTGACCCCGCCCTCTGACGAGTTTAATATACATACATATCTCCTAAACGGAGTACAAATCTTATAAGAACTTCTAGCTACGGGAGAATCGGTGCGAGTTGCATCATCATATTATCATATAAAAATCAGAAATATGTAAGCTAAAGACAGTAAAATTAGAGGTTTACAGACACACAAAGAGTTTCACCAGATCTACACGAGTTCCCTCAATGCATCCTATCATTGCTGTAATTCCACTTCTGGCATTTAAAGCCCTCACTTATCAGTTGTATGTAACACCTAAAACTATTCGAGAAAGATATAGGGTTATATGTATATACTTATGTATTGTCAACACTTCAGCCCAATAAATGACCGCGCTAGGTAGCCTAAGGTCAACGCTGTAAATGTTTTTTTAATAAAATGCAAGAATTTATTGAACGGACGGGTGTTTATTTCATTCGTCAGCTCAAGACTCAATTGCACAGAAAAATTTAAGAGGGAGAATTCCAAGCTTTGATTTGACAGTTATCATGCGCGCGTTTTATATTTCAGCGTGCACTTATAAAGGAATTTGCTTACTAAGCAAATATTGTTTAGTCAGCGGCTTTTGCAGTTTACAGTGGTATGATATGCTTATTATGCTGCAGTGGCGTGATGTGCTTATTATGCTATTTGATACATATAACTATTTATCAGGATGACGAGAAACTTGAAATCCGGTTGACTGTCTCTACGTCCGTCCGTGCAAGCTGTAACTTGAGTACAAATAAAGATATCTTGATGAAACTTGGTATGTGGGTTTCTCGTACAAAAAAATTTTAAGTTCATAGATGAGCGTAATTAAACCAGCGTAAATGAGCTACGCCCACAAATCACCATTAACCAAAAACACATAAAGTGCCATAATAAAGCACTACATTAAGATATACAGCTGTAATTTGGTATAGAGGATTGTAGTAGCCAGGGGCACCTATGGGCAAAATTTTTTAAAATAGTGGGAGTGGCCCCGATCTCTAATAAGTTTAATGTATATATCTCCAAAACGACTAAAGTTACAACAATACACACATATGCAATATTATATTACAATATAACTCAATTATAAATTCCACTTGTTCAGTTTCCAATGCACAAATCAAAAAGCAATTAATATAACAAGATAAAACTTTGCATGAGTAATGTCTTTAGTGTTTACCACCTTATGATCAAAAAAAATTCAATAAAAACTTTTCAAGCTCCTAAGTACCAAGTATATGGATCCCTTTACGTATAGTTGACTTTTGATCGAAATTTCGTTTAATGTGTGATATTTTTAACTGAAATTAAAGGATAATCCTTCTCTTATATAGGTATGTCTGTATGTCAAAAATGGTTTGAATCAGACCGGGAAGTACCCCACATATATCGGCCATATGTAAGTTATCCCAATGAAAATAAGAGAGCGTGTTTTTATTCATAACAGTGTATCTCTGTGCCTAAAATAGATAAATTTGAACAAAAACTTAGCTTAGCCCCTGTATAAGTAATACCAAAATTTTCGAACATCCGGCTGACTTTACTCTAAATGATCAGTTTTACTCTTTAAAGTTTTTCTTGTGGCCTTGATTCTTGCATGTTGCTAGAATATAAAATGTTTGGTTTTACCCGAACCGAACGCTTTCTTACATGCTTTGAATAAAATCAGACAGAAGAGTAGAATATATTCCCAAATGACATCTTTCGATTCTACCTTTCAGACAGCAACAAACAAAATTTGCCTATATATATAGAATATTTAATTTCAAATTATTTCAAACTCTGGATAAATAATTTTTTAGTTATTTCTTTCCTGAAATTGCAGAACACCTAAAGCAAAATCACAAGAAATGTTGTTTGGATTCCGAATTGAAATCGCACGACTTTTAGAGCACTTCATATAGAAATCTAGGATCGATCTATTTAGTCTTTATGCTATTGATAATTTGGTTAACTGTGTCCGTTAATAAATTTATTTTTTCTTATATTACCGTATTTTTCTTATATTACCGTATTTATTTTTCTATTTTCTGATTTTGAGATTTTGAAAGTCGTCATAGTCCAGTGCTCCGGCAACAACCTACAGAGCAGTTCAACGTCTTGTCAAATAGTCATGTCTCCATTATCTTTTCTATTCTTGTTCGATTAAAAGGTACTAACTTAGACATGTAAAGGCGAAAATTTATTACTAATACGTGTTGCCCAACGTCAAACACTCTATTTGGTCGAGAAGGGGTGTTCCTCTCTACCTGTGTTTGTTGGGCTTTTGCTATTTTGTTAATTATGGTCTTCTTCAGTTTGAGAAAATATTATTATGTCGTCAACGAAATCATTCAAACGGAGTTGTGATAGATATGTATCGAGCTCTTTTGGCACCTCTCTAACACTTACCAGACGATTTTCGGTAACTATATCCTTCACTTGTTTAATATTTTCATCAGTAGAAGAGGTCGAATGCATGTCTTCAACGATCCTCGTCTTTGAAGACTTTGTACTACTCGTAGGCTTGTGTTTTGATAAAACTGTAAACCTTTTCCAACATTTGAAGCGATTTCGCACCTACAAATACAAAATTTGAGACTAATTCATTGTTCGATATTTTTATCCATTATAAAAATTGTAACGCACTACTGAGGTATACCAACTTAAGCAGCATATGTTAGCGACGCTGACTGCTGCCTACTGTATTTATGCCCACCGCTAGCATATGCTCTATTCCCGAAATCCTAATTAGTTTACATACATATCTACATATTAAGTATAAGCGCATTTATTCGCACCTACACAAAGTGCATTACCTATTGATGTGCAGTTAATATCATTGCATTTTTGAACATGTGCCTACTGCACAAGCAGGCATATAATTGCCGCTCTTTGCGGATTTGGATCAGTGCTAAAAATAAAGTTGTGACGATAGGTCATATCAACTGCAGTTCTTCGTGTTTTATTCAAATATTATACAGAGTTTTTTTTTTTTTTTTTTTTTTTTTTTTTTTTTTTTTTTTTTTTTTTTTTGTTGAGATATTACTTACATCAACCAGGGGAATTGAATTATAATTTCCGGGTGCTTTTTTGTGCAAATGTATATTAGGAATAGCGTATTTATTACAGCTGTGCGAATCCGGTTAGATTCGAATCGAATCCTTAGAAGAAGATCCTTAGATTCGATTCGATATTCGAGTTAAATATCGAATATTTCGAATTGATCGAATTATTCGCATTATTCGAACTATTCTCGAAATATTCTAAGAAGTAAAATCTTAAATAGATCATTCTAGTGCAGTAATAGAACAAAATTAAAGAAAATAAAACTATTATTTAATTCAAATTGATTTAGACATTTATTACCAACATTTTGAACAATGATATTATCATAAACTTATGAAAGTAGTAGCTAGGAAAACATAATGATTAATTAATAAATAGTATCATACATGTTGGTAATTTTAATATTTTCGAGCAAGTATTACATGTTGCATTTCGGTATCCTTCAGTACAGAGCTTAAAAAAA
>NW_017537072.1:116281-118623 GCF_001853355.1 Bactrocera latifrons
AACACCCTGATGGCATGTGCAAAATATGGATGAAATCGGTTCACAACCACGCCTGAAATCTCGATTATCACTTTATCATGCGAGAGTACAAAATGTTCGGTGACACCCGAACTTAGCCCTTCCTTACTTGTTTTCTTTAAGCTTAGTATCCAGCTCTCAAGAAATGTAAAAACTTCATATAAAAAACCGCTTAAGAAACGGTCGAGAAACTTTCCTGCGACAAATTTACTTGTGCTAGTATGCAGCTCTAAAGTAATGTAGTACTAATTTTTAATACTTTTTTCCAATAAAATGCGAATATGGCAAACCTGGTTTTGCGAAGAAACATCAAATCAACAATTGTTACTTGAACGAAATTCAAAGTAATCGTTAAATTCATCATAAATTAGTTAAATTCATTATTATGAAGTATATTTCATTTTGAAATGTGGTGTAAAACTTTCCAATCATCAACAACATTCCTTAAATCGCAATGAAAATATTTATGATACTTCACACATACTTACATTCATAATACGCACAAAGTTTATTTTTTTTTGTTTATTCTCTCTTGCTCTTCTAATGTGGATCGTTCACAATGTGTAACCAGCTGTCAAAATTACTTGAGAAATAATGTTTTTTTTGAGCAATTACTTGAGAGCTGGATTTTTTTATTTTTCAGAAGTGTCAACATATTTTTCACTTCGTCGAGGTTTTGGAAAAATATCATATGTGTTTTAAGCTGAAGAGTTGACTTCTCCTGTTGTATTAAATAAATTGGTCGTTCTATTAAATAAATTAGAGTAGTTGAAGACCAGACGATTAAATATTGCTCTAAAATTTAAGACAGTATATAAGCCAGCACCACATTTGATTGGCGTTTTATTTTACTCCTAATTATAGCTACTGATTAGTAATGCTTCGAACTACCTTCACGAGGCATAAGTTTTTTGCCTACCATCATATTTTGTACTAAGTTTAGAATTTAAGTGAAAATTTGGTAAGGTTTCCACTTTATTTAGGTGTACCCGACGACGCGCCACTCAACGCCCTTATTAGATATATAAAGGTACTGAAGACCAGGGTTTTCATTTTCTACTCCGTAGCAGCAAAATTTCTTGCATTGTTGCTATGCCTACCGCTCTCACTTTGACGAAAGCCGGAGCAGAGCCCTAGCAGATCAATGTAAAATAATGTGCTCTCCTCTGCTCGGAGTTTTGTTAGGTAAAAAAATATAGCTGTAGCAATAGCCAAAAATGAAGTGATGTGCTCTACTCTGGCGTAGCGGTAGCAAAAAATTGGGAGCGGTAGTAGAGCAGAGCTAATTAAAAATTTCATATGCTGTACATGCGAGAGCTGCGTTTTTTCGAAATAGCGTCGTTACTGAACTAATACCGGAATTCTGTCTTATGATACAGTCTCAAATCTCTAAATTTGAGATTTTTTATTTTATTTCTTTATTTAAATGAGAACTAGTTATTAATAGTTAATACACAAAGATTAAGCACTGGCTACTAGGGCCTTCGGCTATCTATTACAATAGTTATGTCTAATTAAAATTAAGTATAAAATTAAGTTTAGTTTTTATTTGCTTATAATATTAAATTTTATTTATCTTACATATCTTAAGAAAATTGTTGATAGCATTGATGTTGTCAATATTTGCTGTTTTCAGGAGACGGGAGGGTTCCCTGTTTCCAAAGATGGGTTTCCTTTTTTGTGCTAGTGCGGTGCAGTCGTTTAGAATGTGGTTAACTGAGTCGTTTGCATGATTGCAAGGTGTACAGCTAGGTTTATCCGTTTTGTTCAACAGATAATTGTGTGTTCTTAAAGTGTGAGCTATTCTAAGGCGCACAAATATTTTTATGTATTGGCAGGAACAGTCGGATGGGTAGTTTGGCTTGACACCAGTGGGATTGTGTTCCAATACAAGTGTTGAAAGTTTATCCAGTCTCTAGAGTTTAACTCATAAAGCTCTTTTTTTACTAGGTTGCGAATATCTTTTGATGTGACGTGTGCGTACGAGAAAACTGTTTCTCTACTCGCCTTTTTGACGCGATCGTCTGCAAGGGATCCACATGATCTTGATTATGTTTTGTGTTTGTATAAAATATTTTTTATATTCTTGATCAGTACTGAATTATTTGTATCATTCAACAGCGCGGTAATTGTCGATGTGCTATCACTGCATATTATGTGTTTTTCTTTAGATTGTGCAATAAATAGCACCGCTTCGTATATCGCAGCCGCTTCAGCTGTAAGTATAGAGCAGTACGGTGGTAAAACACCGATGGTTATAATGACACCTTGGTCGTTTGTCACTGCAAACGAAGTGTGGGTGTCCGATTTTGATCCATCGGTGT
>NW_017537072.1:119256-121793 GCF_001853355.1 Bactrocera latifrons
TTAAGTTGCTTAATTGGTTAAAGGCAATAATAAATAGTGTTGTAGAAAGGGGAGATCCTTGGGGTATGCCATTATGTAGGGGGTATATGTTGGAGTTGTGGTTATTAACACTTACTGTAATCTTACGATTTGAAAGAAATGACGTTATGAAATTATACATTTTATCTCCAATGACCCATTTTTTTAATTCTTGTAATACCGTATGAGCTCCAATTCTATCGAATGCTTTCTTAAAATCTAGACTGAGGACGGATAAGTGATTTTGGGTTGATATTATTGTTGTAGCGTGGTGTTCAAAGTAGAGAAGTGGGTCAATGACGCCAAGACCGCTTTGAAAACCAAACTGGTTGGGGCTTATCAGCCCTTTTTGTTTTAAATACCACATGAGTCTTTTGATATAATTTTTTCCAAAATTTTGGCAATGCAGGGTATCAAAGAAATGGGTCTGAATTCTGAAATTGAAGCACTAGATTTGTTGGGTTTAGGGATAGGAATAATTGTACCTTTTTTTCATTCTTGAGGTACAATACCCTGCTTTAATATGTTATTGTATAGGGTTATAAGTTTGATTTTTAAAGAGTATGGAAGATTTTTTAGTAGGGGGTAGGAAATTTTGTCTGATCCAGGGGTTTTTCCGGATATTTTGCTGATAGTAGAATCGAACTCTTCTAATGTTATGGGAGATTCTATCAATGTATCTTCGAAACACGGGGATGGGTTGTGGTATKTTTGAGAAATGATTTGATTAGAAAGTGTAACAAAATTCGAATGAAAGCTGAAATTTTTGGAGTTGTTTGACCATGTTTGTGCAAAATTTTCTGCAATATGCTAGGGATCGTAAATGGGACCTACGGGAGATTGCATAAAATCGATTTTATTTTGTTTATGTCCTCCTGAAAGATATTTGATGTCATTCCATATTTTTTTAGAGCTTGAAGTGGGTTTTATATTAGCTGTTAATTTTTCAAGGGMTATGCGTTTAGCAGACTTTAGTTCTCTTCTGAAGTTAGAGTTTGCTTTTTTGTATCTAATTAAGTTTTCAGTTGTTATGTTCTGTTTGAATTTAGACCAAAGGGTTTGTTTTGTATTTCTCAAGATAGTTAATAGATTGGACCAATACGGTAGTTTGGCCGTAAAATTTTTTATGCTAGTTTGGGGAATTGAGATATGTGCAGCGGATCGAATAATTTGAATGAGTGAGGTTGTTGCGTTGTAGTCAAAAGGTCTTAAAGTTGAGTCTTCGACTGCACTTGTTGTTGGAAGCGAATGAGTTGAATTTATTTGATTTATAGTGGTTGATACATTTTATTCGTTGTTTGTGCTGCTTGTTTTAGAGTTGGAAGTTGTAGGTGGAGTAAGAGAGGAGAGTGAGATTTGCTCTTTTGTTTGAGTGTTTTGTCGATAGTTTGTGGGAGTTATATTTGTTGGGTTGTTAATAACGTTAGCGAATGAGGGAGATGAAGAATTGAAAACAGGTGGTATTTGTGCTTTATGGATAGTTACTGCTTCGCGAAAAGAGCATTTATTGTTAGTTTGAATTCTTATTATATTTTTTATTTGAATGAACTTTGGACACAGTTTACTTGAGGCTAGGTGATCAGCAGAACAGTTTCCACAGAGAGTGCGAGTACAGGGTGAGGGTTTGTGGGTTGGTAATGCACAGGTGTCGCAAGTAGGGACCTTGTTGCAGCGTTTTTTTGTATGACCAAGTAATTGGAAGAGTCTGCATCTCATGGGATTTGGGTAGTATGGTCTTACCTTTGTTGTATACCATGAAACATCAATTTTTTCCGGTAGGGAGTAGCGATCGAAAGTTAGAAGGACTACACCGCTTGGAGTTGGTTGGCCATTTATGTATTTTGGAAATTTATAAATCGATATGACACCTTGGTCTTTCAAGTTTTCAATTATTTCATCGTCGGGAATATCGTTTAGGCACGGAGCGTAAATAGTACCTTTGCATGAGTTTAAATTTTTGTGGAGCTCAATTTTTACACAGCATATTCTCATGAGTTGCTTTGTTGTCGTAAATTTTTTTGCGATAGTGCTATTTTTACCTAGAAGTAGCAAATTACCATCCCTTAGTTGACTGATTTTTATTATTTCAGAGCTAATGTGTTTCAGGGATTTGTGAACGGCGAAGCAGGAAAATTTATTCAACGGCTTATTTGCATCAGTTGAACTTACCACTATATATTTGGGACTGTTATTGCTGTTGTTGATTATTGTTGTTGGTAGAGTAGGGAATAATTCTTCATTCGATAATGGGTTCGCTTTTTTCTTTCTTTTTTGTTGAGGACTAGAAGATAGGGCGAACCTATTATTTTCTAGAGCGGTCCCCCAGGGGGACATATTTTCACAATTTAATTTAATTAATAGGAGTTAGAAAATAAGAGCAGGCTTATTGAAAAAATTAGGTGCGAAAAGGAATGCGAAAATGTAATTTGCACAATCGAAATTGATTAACACAACGAAATTACTGATAGCACAACCGTATGCGTCAAGTGACAGTCGGAGACTGAATGTGAGATTTAATA
>NW_017537072.1:121948-132178 GCF_001853355.1 Bactrocera latifrons
TTTGAAAACGAAAATGTAAAAATTGAATTTTCAATAAAACTGATAAAAATATAATAAAAATAAAAATATGATTTTTTTTTTTGTTTTGTACTTTTACGTGTTTGAGTTACTTAAAAAACATAAAGAACAACAAGCGATTAATTGATGATCCCTATAAGTGAAGTGTCAGTATATTCAAAATGGAAAAGAAGAGTTCATTTTCGTTTCGTGATCTGCTAACTATCATTTGACACTTTACAAAATGAGACTTTATTTCAAAATGCCTCAAATAGTAACTAGAGGCTGCATACTGACTAGCGCTGAAATGAGTCGTTTTTCGAGTTACGTTGTTTTCTTTTTTTTTTAACAGCAAATTTCTAAAACAGTGAATATAATTGAAATATAGATTCCGATTGCGAAAGAAGACCAAAAGTTTCTTGGGCGGTAGCATATGATATTAATTGTTACAAAGAGCCTTAATCCAACATAATAAACAAGCTGTTAAGTTCACTCTTTTTTTTTTTTTTTAGAAACTTCAATGACCTCAAACGCGTCTATTGAGTATGAACAATTCTATAATGTATTTATTTGCTTATCTATGTTTAATTTTTGGTTGAATTTCTAGTCTTTCCTGTATTATTAAATATTTATGAACGTAACTACTACGCAATACGAGGTCTTACTGTATTTATAACTTCAATAACAATTAATTATCTCCAATCCCTTATTATCGCCGTTTTTTATTTCTTATGACAAAAAAAGAATTGAAAAAAGCGATTGAAAAATATTCGAAGTAGATAATTTGGCAAGTGGTTGACAATTAAAACCCAGTAAGTCACGGCTACCGACACTGCAATAAACTGAAAGAGTTATCACGTAAACTAAAACACAAAGACCACATAACTTATAAGGCCTTTCTGAAAAGAATAATTTCTGTTACAATCGCCGATCGTCATGCTTTAAGAAACTCATAGAAACTTCAACAGATATCGGCGTTGTTGGGTAATCAACCAATTATTTAAGGGGTTATAGACAGTTAGAAGGTCGAAAAAAGCGAATATTCCAGATTTTTTTTAGAAGACTTGTAAATTTAGTGATCCAAAAATTTGTACATGTATTATTGTATTTTTAACTGTATTTTAAGACTTAATATTAATAAAAATATTTATTTGAAAAGGAACTACAGCTGGTCTACGTTTTGCTGTGACCATTATATCTCTTAACTGTATCCTCTCAAATTGAAAAACAAACAGATTTCCTTAAAGTAATGTTAACTCTAGTAATTAGAGAAATAAGAGATTTTTAACTAAAATTTAAGAAGGCCGTTTTAAAATTTGTAACTAATTGTTTTAGTCCTTTTTCGAGTAATGTTCTTCACTGACTTTGAAAACATTATTTTAAGAAAAATGCGTATAAAGTTTGAAATGCACTTCAAAGAACTTTTTAAATTTGTGTGTAACTTAAAAAGTTTTCACCGGAACGATATAAAATTTTTTGTGTTTTCCCAGATCCTACAAAGCCCTCTCGGTCTTATTTAGTTATTGATTTATCGTGCTTTTAGTAGTGTTTATCCATTTTTACATCGCCGGTACGGATGCCTAAGGAGTTCATCCTGAGCGAATTTGAATATTGTAGCCTAAGAAGTCTAGCATATATGTACATTGAACCAAATGGAAGAAGGCCACGGCCATTTATTCACAATTTTTAGCCCACAAGTGTCCTTTGCGGCTGCGATTCCTGTGCCATATTACCTTACCTTATTTAGAGCTTTATTATAGCACTTTATAGGTTTTCGCTTAATGGCGTATTGTGGGCGCGGAAGTAGTCCGATATCGCCCATTTAGGAGTTTTTATTCGAGTTACAGATTTAAGAGACAGACGGACGGACAGAAATGCTGATTTAGTTCGCCTTGTCATCCTGATAATTTATATATACATAACCCTATATCTATCTCAACTAGTTTTATGTAAACAAAACTATTGTATCGGATTTAGCGATAAATCGTTTAGCTTCTAACTCACTCTTCACTTTGATCAGTAGGTTTTTAAATAAACGTCCCAATTAATTGATTTACACATACTTCATTTCTAATCGCAACAACTTAACACTTTACTACTCATTATTTTTGCTTACAACTAATGCCTCAATTGTTCTCTACATGGCAATACTCCAACTAGAACTGTACTGTTGCACACTCCGACAGCCCTTATATATAATAGTTTGTCGTTAACAAACTTTGCTACTCTAACTTTCTGGGATTTACAAATATCGCTGTCTAGTTAATTCTGGCAATTTATCAGTTTTCGTCACACTGTTATACTCGGTATCAACATCTTGTAAGATACCATTTTTGAAGAAAATCAAATTTCTGTAACTATAAGTTTTGCAAATTATAATAGAATTGGGAGCGTGATTTTAATTTTATTATCTAATAATAAGGAAACAAGAAAAGCAAAGAAGCTAATATATCCTTCACAGGTGCATTTCTTTTAGTAACTATGTGTTCAATTTGTATGGAAGCAATATGCTATAGTAATCCGATCTGAACAATTTTTCGGAGTTACTGGTTAAGGTAATAAACCAGTAATTCATGTACAATTTCGGGAAGATACCACGTCAAATGCGAAAGTTTTCCATAAAAGCCCTTGACTCCGATCGTTCGATTTTTATGACAGCTATATGCTATAGTTAACCGATCTGCACAATTTCTTCGGAGATTACATTGCTGCTCCAGATAATTATTTATACCAAATTTCGTGAATATATTTTGTCAAATGTGAAAGTTTTCCTTACAATAACTTGATTCCGATCGTTCAGTTTATATGGCAGCTAAATGTCATAGTGGTCCGATATCGGCAGTTCCGACAAACTTCAAACTTCGTGGCAAACTTAATATAAAAATAGAAAAATGTTTGGCGGAAGGCTTTCCCGTTAAAATAAAGAACTGATGCTTGAAGATATTTTTTTTGTGGTGTCTAAAAATCTATTTCATAAAGTATCAAGCGAAAAAAAAATATTTATTTTTATCCACCTTAGAATATAACAAAACAAATATGAGATGTTCTTCAGGCTTATAAGCGTATATCACACTAACATATTAAAAGTTGTGGCTTACATTTTTCGTTTTTACTTTTTACAAAAGCTAACGAATATTTTGAGTTACCAAATACAAAAACACCGTATTTCAGTATTTTTATTCCTTTTTTTAATTGAGTTACAGAATAGGGTCCCAGGTCCAAAAGTATTTTACCCAGACGTTACACGATCAAGAAATTGTTCTAAAGTTGCAACACACTCACACTTTTTTTATTACTACACCCTAATTTTTCGACCTTTGACTATCAAATTAAAATAGCTGATTAAATAGTTTTGCAAACACATGGCATGCAATTTCCGGAGAAATGAATATTATTGTATAATTGAATTCGTGCAAATTTTCAAGAGTTTTAAATGGTTTTCATGACGATGGCATCTGGGAACTATTATTGAATATCAAGTATCTTGCAGGCTACTTCACGGCTTTGAATTTTCATAACTTTTGACAAGTAGTTAGTGTGTTGAACTTAAAAGCAAGTTTTGGATCGTGTAACTGCGGTTTTGCTCAGCTTCAACATGTGAAATTGAAATTCGATATCTTGGAGAATCTTCGTGAAACTGTTTAGCAACGAATCCATTGAACACGTTTGTAGTGATAATAAACAATCCTGGCTCACTTATTAGACAAAGTAAATTTCCTATAGCATTGCATTTAAAATTGGACATTTCATATCGTTATAGACGAAGGGACCAAGAGAAAAAGTGTATACAAATTTGGTCCAAATCAGCAACCATGGTTACTAAATAGTAATTTTGTTCAAAAGGCTGTTTGCTGAGTTATGTTGCGAGTGATATTCTGCCCGACCGTCCTTTCGTCTGTCTCACTGTGCAAGTTTTAACTTGAGCAAAAATTGAGATAACGAAATTTTGTATGCACGTTCCTTGGTAAAAAAAAGTTAGGGCGACTTCGTAGATGGGCGTAGTTGAACCTTTGTCCCGCCCTCTAAACGCCAACAAAGCAAGTGGCGCCCTCTAACACGCTTAAGGTACATATCTTCATAATTATTTAATCTAAAATGGATGATAACCCTGCCTCCCCTCATATTACAGTACGATTAAAAAGTGCCTAAAGCGCAATAAATCAATAACTGATTATAGAAGCCAGACTTCAAAATTTAACGATGAGGTTGGCGCTGACCACATTTATGTCAAACCGTATATATCGGGACCTGCTCAAATGATTTTAACCGAATTGGGTACATGACATTCCATTGAAATTCTTATTTGAAAATGGACGAAATCGGACTATACACGCTCATACAACGCAATTCGAAATTTCATATGATTCTTTCATTTTAAACAAGCAATTATTATAACGAGATAAAACTTTGCCCAAATAGCACCTTTAAAGTCTTACGACTAAACATTTTCCAAGTCGAACCAAAATTTACTTTGACTTTTAATCGAAAATATAAGCCAGTGTGTGATAATTGAAGTTCAGAGTGAATCCTTTCCTATAATAGTAAAATATAAAGATTTTTGAACTTCCGGTACCTTGTACCCCATATATAAGTCAATATATGAACTATTTTAGTGAAAAAGAAAGATCGTGTTTTACTAATAACAATGTATATTTTCGCCATAAATGGATAAAAGTGGTCGACAACTTGTAATAACCCCTATACAGTTAATTTGTCAGTATTCGAACATCCGGCCGACTTTCCCCCATATATATAATTGTGGTTTTGAAAAAACATGGTAAAATGGGCTCGAGTATATCCCTTATATACCTAATATACAATTGCAGTCACCCGGTTGGCCTTATGTCATGTATACGAATTACCCCTACTACCTACACGAGCGACGTGTACAAAAATTAGAGTATAAATTGCTATAACTAAACGACAAATTAATAACATTTTAATTTGGTGAACGAATCACAGCAGACACGAGAATTTGTAGTTTGAAAAATTTTAGAAAAGTGGGTGTAGGTTAGGGTGGGTCGATTCCGGATTTTTTTCGATTCGGGATTTCTAATAGTGCGGAAAAGTTGCCTTAGTACTTCCTGATTCCAATGCAACTTTTTGTTTTCAGATCGGATTGCATCTTCACCCCAACTCCGGCATTGAAATTTCGGAAATTCGCCTAAAATCGTGAAATTGTCTACCTAGCGCCTGAAATAGGCATCTCATGGCAAAATGTATAAAACAAAAGTTATTTGTCACGTCATTTGCTACTGAAATCATGGCCGTAGGACGAACCGTTCCCGAGATACGACCGAAAATACGGCGCGCCACAGCGCAAGGTGAAAATCGGCTTGCGGCCACACTTCTTGACGTTGATTTCGCCGATTGCTATCACTCGCATTCATTCACCTACGCCAAAGGACACGTTCGGATAGGTCTCCGCACAAATATTTTTCCATCGAGTTCTTTCACTCTTGTCAGTGATTTCGCCGAATTCTATCACTTACATTCATTTCCCTGCGCCACACGACACGTTCGGACTGGTCTCCACATAAATATTTTTTCATCGAGTTCCTTCACTCTTGTCGTTGATTTCGCCGAGTGCTATCACTTATATTCTCTCAACAGAACACAGAACTCAAAATGTCTGTATCTAAATTTAAATTTAGACAGAAATGTCCTATGTTTATCATATATCCGTACAATCTCTCTGAGTCCCAGTTACCTACTTACCAGGATGTTCTTTCGTGTTATCAGTTTGAAAGATTTCGTATAGGGCGACTCCGAGGCGACAACTGTGAACCTATGAGTAAAGAGGTTACAGAAATAGTTGCAAAAAAGGTTGAAAATACTTTCAAAAAGTCATCTATTCCGATAATTTCACACGTCAGAGCTGTACAAATGCTCACCACATACCATAAGAAATTTCTGACTCTTAAACAAATGTTTTTAAGGAACCCAATAGGTTTGAGTTCTAAACGAGACGACTTTGTCTCTTCTGCAGGAAAATTATTTGACATCGCTGCTTGTAAATGCATTTATTTTTCTTCTTGCACTTGTCCAAAGGAAAGGAAAGTT
This sequence comes from Bactrocera latifrons, assembly GCF_001853355.1. Taxonomy (NCBI): domain Eukaryota; kingdom Metazoa; phylum Arthropoda; class Insecta; order Diptera; family Tephritidae; genus Bactrocera; species Bactrocera latifrons. Next base: position 128,009 of record NW_017537072.1, read on the forward strand.
CCTATCAATGAACATCATTTCTCTTGGACCAGAGAACCAGAAGAATTGGTCGCATTGGAAGTGCTGATCTACCTTAAACAAAAAAGATTATAAAGAAAAATGAACGTAAAGAAAAGCTTTCAAAACGTCATTCAACATCAACACTTACCAGAAAAGTATCAGCTAGAACACGTGACCATTCAGATCAGCCAGACTCTCATACAGACGACAACAWTGTAGGTGCGTCGCACATGGATTCTTCCAAAAATGATGCTGATGATGAATTTTCTCTTCCATCCTCTGAAACCAAACAAAACACACTAGTAGTAGAACACACTTCTTTAGCTGCCCAAAGATTTGAAGTAAGTGATAGAGTAGCGGCCTTGATTGTTTCATCTGCTTTTCTGGATGCCAAAAAAGCAGGTTTGATAACAGAAGATTAGGCTAGCTTTGTCACTGACAAATGCAAGTTTAGTCGGGCAAAAAAAAGTGTTGGAGTTAAGCTCCAAAACACCGAAAGTATTGACTCTGTATATGGGCTGTATTTTGCCGGCCGCAAAGACAATACACTCACACAAGTCAGCGAAGGTGAAAAGTACTACCGCGACACTGTCAAAGAGGAACATATTTCTCTTATAGCGGAACCTGGTTGTCATTACTTTGACCACGTCACCTCTCCTCCGGGTCAGCTGAGGATGAGACGCAAGCTATATGGTAACATTTACAAGACAATTCAGTTGATGTGGAACATCTAGAAGTTGTCTGTGCTGATGGCGCCAACACGAACACAGGTTGGAAAGGTGGAATCATTCGGAAACTAGAAGAAAGAATAGATAGGCCATTACAGTGGGTTGTTTGTCTTCTACATTTCAACGAAATTCCATTTCGTACTCTTTTCGAAGACATAGATGGTGTCTCAAAGAGTCCAAATACATTCTCTGGCGACATAGGTAAACTGCTCCCTGATTGTGAGAAGTTGCCTGTTGTCAAATTTGAAAGTTTTCCATCCTGCCAATTACCTTCTGAGGTTATTAATCCGGCCACAACTTAGCACAGACCATGCTTATTTTATAAAATATCAGAAGCTGTTATTTCCGGTGATTGTTTCTCAGATTTAGCGCCGATGCATCCAGGTAACATGTGCAAATCTCGCTAGCTCACCTGTGCAAATAGAATTCTGAGATTATACATTTCTACTGACAAACCAACAAAGGAAATAAAGATTTTGGTCAAGTACATACTTACAGTTTACTCACCTTTGTGGTTCTCAATAAGATTCAACAGTTCAATCAAAGATGGCTCGCGCCATCTCTATGCTGCAACTCAAAGGTCGACAACGATATGCAACAACGCGTAAGGTTGTCGATTCACCCATTCAACATAATGCTTCCTTTGCTCTTCCAGAAAACATTCTCCTTAGCATGATGACTGACGAACGGATAGAAGTCAGAAAGTTGGCCCTTGACCGTCTTCTGGCAGCCAGAGAAGCAGATTCTGACACTGTAAATGGAAGGGTTAGATTTAAAAAAGTGCCAAAACTGAATTTCAAGGATAATAATTATTACGATATGATTAACTGGAAGACTATTACCTTGACTGTTCCACCAGTTCTTTGATCAGTTTCTCGACCTAGTGCAGGTTAAGTGCATTTATCTCCGAAACCATTTCAACTATATCATATAATTCTCTTCTCTACTGGCGAAGAAACCGCTTACGCGGTTGAAGCCGAGTTAACAACATCGCGCCAATTATTTCAACTTTTTGGAGATTTCAAGCGAAGCCAGGTTCTTCTCCACCTGGTGCTTCCAATGGAGTGGAGGTCTTCCTCTGCTTCCTCCGGCGGGTACTGCCTCGAATACTTTCAGAGCTGGAGTGTTTTCATCTAGTCGGACGACATGATCTAGCCGCTGTCTGTTAATTCGCTGAACTATATCAATTTCGTCGTATATCTCATACAGTTCATCGTTCCATCGAATGCGATATTCGAAGTGGCCAAAGCGCCGTATCCGTTTTAAGGTGATACCAAATTCAGACCCAGCGGCATAAAAGCGGTTCATATTCGTGCTGTCAAAATCAGCCTTGAAATCGCGGATCTTTTCCAAAATTGGCGCATGGTTAATTTGTGGTTAGTTGCTGATTTTCCAGGTCTAAAGCCACACTGTTAAGGTTCATTCAGTTTGTTGACGGTGGGCTTTAATCTTTCAAGCACTACGCTCGATAGAACCTTTTAAGCGATGTTGCGGTGGCTTATCTTACGGTAGTTGGATTGTAGATCGTCGGGCATGCTTTCGTCCGACCATATTCCACAAAGACGCTGATGCATGCTCCTTATCAGTTCTTCGCCGCCGTGCTGAATAGCACTCAAATTTGCGCAAAATATATAATTTGGACACCTCTTAGGGTAGCGGAATTGCGATAAATCAACAACTAAATATGCCTCGGACGTATTAAATTTTATCCCCCACATGGTTTGAGAAGGCTTATAAGAAGCTGCTGTCAAAATTGGCCTATTGGCCTTTCACCCCGCACATTTAGGTGAAATTACATTTCTAAGGACCTTCTCAACAAATTTCAAATTTGTAAGTAGAATTATTTGGACATTCTGAAAATGGAATAAATCGAACTGCATCTGATTTTATCATTATTCAATATACAAATCAAGCATGCATTAATATTGATATTTATTATTAATTATTATTGATAACACGAAGGTAAATGATCCGATTATACGGAAAATATCTTCTGGTGTAAGATAAGTTTTTGTTTTTAGCTTTCATCGATGTAGAAGGAACCCTACAGCGCAGTCGGAGATCTTGCATAACTCAACAAATATCTTTTTTTTTTTTAAAGTGTCTCTGTATATCCATACGTACTTATATTCATACACGCGTTCATATATACATAACCTAAAAGTTTCAAYACAATTGATACAGTAGTTTTCTTTTAAAAAATTTCCCCAAAAATTTAAATTTTTCTGGGCTCTCATAACAGGTGTACGAACATTACACATTTTGAAATTGTTGAAATATAACATTTTGAATGATCGATTTTAATTCCCGTTCAGCGTATTTATGAATACCTCCGCTTCCAGTTGTTTAAATACATCAAACTAACCCCATTATTTGTTCATGCTATTTTGTCTCCAAACTATTTTCCCATACTTTTTTACTTTTAAATATATAACACCTTTAAAATGTTTCTGTTAATTAAAAGAAGTAATTTAGGACAGAAACTTTTGTTCCTAAAATAAAAGCTTAAAACTTAAAACATAATTGAATGATCCACTTTTTGAGTTTTCTGAAAAGACACCCTCTCCCATTCGATTATCGAATTTGCACCCGTACGTATAATTGCTTACCTCTGTGTCCCTTCGATCAAAATATCACGCGTGTCAATCGCCAGTTACCAGTCGAAATGCTCGAACTAGTCATCGCAAATTGGACTCAAAGGATGGCCCATCTGTGACGGCCACGGCCAACGTTTGAAAGAGATAATCTTCAAAATGCCAAATAATAAACAATTCCTTTAAAATTTGAAGTTTCTGCTGTTTTTGTTTTAAGTTGGGAACCTCGAAATGAATCATGCTTTATAAGAGATGGCTTCGTCTCAGTTGCTTACAGAACAAGTCGGGGGCCGTATAATGGCACCACTTATGTTTATTACAGTTTACTTTTGTATACTACGCATATGACTTACACGTATTTCTTTTCCATAAGCGGCCTCACAAAAACTAGGGCCCTATTCTGTATCTCGATTCGTAACTGTATTCTATTCGAAATTCGGATCTACTTTATAATTATGCGAAAGCTGTACCCCCCTCTGCCTGAATAAATACGTACAATATCCAATTTTGCTTTCTACAACTCAAAAGCTAACGAATATTTTATTCGAAAATTGGCTTGAAAATGCGAAAATCGAGTTACAGAATATAAAAAATCCGAATTCGAGTAAATATATATATATAGTGAATATCTTATTTAATAACTTTTCGAATATGAGCGTTATATCTAATATCTTTTGTCCGTTCCTTTTTATAAATGTTGGCATGTTATCTCCGTTACACAAAAAAAAACAACAGCTTAATGCGTAGTAAATAATTAAATGGCAACTCACCTCTTTTATTCTGTCATTGATATCGTTGTATAAGCCTACAAGTAACAAAAGAATCAGCTGTTTTCCAAGAATTTTTCA
>NW_017537072.1:133253-140269 GCF_001853355.1 Bactrocera latifrons
TTTGCAATGAGGTAGAATTGGTAGGTCTTGGTAAACTTTACCAAGAGGTATTTTGAACCAAAGCGTCGTTGTAGGCGCTTTTGAGGGAGCTATTAGAAAATGAYTCACACTGGTCAACTGGCAAGAGTTCGCAGTTCCCTTTATCTACACAACGAATATATCTTATGCCCCAGACTTGTCTGAAAAGATATGAGAAACGCTGCGGAGTTATTCTCACATCATATACATAGTTTTTACACAAATATTATGTAAATAATTTTTTTATAAAATTGGAAAAGTTTAATAATATATTGATACAATAATTAATATTTTGGACAAAACTGATTAAATTTAATATTTAGGAATTTAAATAATCGAAAAATATTTGAATATTTTATAAAAATATTGTTAAAGTTATAAACTTTAAAACCTAACACTGCAACACACTATAGCAGATTTGAGGCATTTGAACGTTTTAGTAGTAGAATATTTGGGGACAACCCGTGCCAAGTGACTAATTAGTAGCAGAATATTTGGAGGCAACCCGAACCAAGTGCCTAATTTGTAGTAGAATATTTAGGGGCAGCCCGTACCAAGTGCCTAATTTGTAGTAGATTTTTGCGAGTGTGTTAGTGAAAAATGAAGGATTGGTTACTTGTAGGTTTATACAATGATTGATATATAGTATGTGCTGCACGATTGGTTGGTGGTGAGCGTTATAACATCTACAAAAAGGGAATTCCTCTAAAATTGTGGTGAAACATTGTGAATCGAATACAGTAATAAAATCGCTTAATAATAATATTGGTCTTTGTTATTATGGCTTTCACTATGAGCAATGCTCAATAGTGAATAAGGGACTTATTCTTGACGCAGAAATTAACTCTGTTCACCTAGCTTTTGTTTGCAACAAAATTAATCCAGATGGTATATATCATAATTGGCAGAATAATGAGACCAATAGCCAATCAGCTGACATAGTCTCTGTCCGTGAAAACAGTGTAATCTGCTACAATTTTTCCTTAAGGCTCTTTAGCCTCCTGAGAGTGTAGGCAGATTTGGTAAGTAGCTAAGCTCATAGAATATCCTTTATCGAAAATAATTAAAGTAGTATATTTTAATTCCCAATCAGCCAATAATTGAGACTTTGAAATTTAGTAATTTTTTAAATTTAAATCGTTAAATATAGTACAGAAAGCTTGAATGTGGATTTTATATACTTGTAGTTTAAATGGACAATAGTGGTGGCTGCATTTATATTTCAACCATTTCAAAATGTATAATGTTGGTATACCTATTATGAAAGCCTAAAAAAATTTTAATTTTTGGGGAAATTTTTTAAAAGAAAACTACTGTATCAATTGTACTGAAACTTTTAGAAAAAAAAAAAAAATGATATTTGTTGAGTTATGCGAGATCTCCGACTGCGCTGCAGTGTTCCGGCCTTCTACATCGATGAAAGCCAAAGATAAAAACTTATCTTACATTACAAGATATCTTCCGTTTAATCGGATCATTTGCCTTCGAGTTATCACTTCAGCAGATTCGAGAATGAGAGGGCATATATTATAATATATTAATTGATGCTTGATTTGTATAATGAATAATGATAAAATCAGATGTAGTTCGATTTATTCCATTTTCAGAATGTGTAAATAATCTTACTTACCAAATATATAATATCATAATTGACAGAACGATGAGAACAATAGCCAATCGGCTGACATAGTATCTGTCCGTGAAAACGGTGTAATCTGCTACAATTGTTCTTTAAGACTCTTTAGCCTCCAGAGAGTGTAGGCAGATTTGATAAGTAGCTAAGCTCATAGAATATCCTTTATCGAAAATAATTAAAGTGGTTTATTTTAATTCCCAATCAGTCAATAATTGAGACTTTAGAGTTTGGCATTTCATTTAATTCGTTAAATATAGTACATAAGCTTGAATGTGGATTTTATATACTTGTAGTTTAAATGGACAATAGTGGTTGTTGCATTTACTTGTAGGTAAAATATAATTTATTCGTAACTATTTGACTAATTTTATGCGGAACATTTGGAGTTACAATTTTTGATATATTTTAATGAAATTAAGCGCACTATAAATGGTTCATCCTCCAACCATCATATAACTATATAATTATTTGTTATGTTGGTTGACTTCATACCATAACAAAACTTAGTGGACTATTCCTTTTGACATGGTGTAGTTTGGTAATAAAAAATGATGATTGATGCTCAATAGATATATGTATTTAAATTAAAACATCTCGTTCCGTCTGACCGAGTATGCGGAAAACCTAATGAGGTTGATATTGTTCCTTTCTACTGGCGCAGACAGCGCTTACGCGGTTATAGCCGAGTTAGCAGCAGCGCGCCAATCGTTCCTTCTTTTCGCAAAATGGCGCTAATTGGAGATTCCAAGCGAAGCCAGATTCTTCTCCCCCTGGTCTTTCCAACGGAGTGGAGGTCTTCCTCTTCCTCTACTTCCCCGKCGGGTATAGTGTAGATTACTTTCATTTCGGTATTCGCCAACACGAATATGACCATAAATCTTCTCTCAAAAACTTGTAATGTAGTCATCGTGCATGTCTCTGCACCATATAGGAGGATGTTAATAATGCGTAACTTAAAGAGTTTGGTTTGGGCGAAATTATCTACAGTTCGAAGTTATAATGACAGTCAGTGCGACTACTGTTTGTTTGATGACAGGAGATATTTCGTTCTGCCCTCGGTGACTGCCAGACCTATAGTATTTGATTTGCTCTTTTATCCAGTCTAGCGGCGCGGGTGTTGAGGACAATGATATCAAATGCGTCTCTCTTCCCTGTTCAACTCTCGGTATCTAATCCATCCCGCACGGGTTGACTCAGCGCTTTTCATCGCACCAAGAGTTTCGATTGCAGCTGTACGTGTGAAGCTTGAGCCGTCCCACAGTTCCCTTATACCAAGTTGTTGACGAATGTTTTCAGAGGGCACAAGTACAAGCCGAGTAGAAAATCGTTCGCCTGTCTGTTGTGATTGCAGCTTCTCGACGTCCTTGTGTTTGTTGGCGTGCGTTTTTTGCTGCACAGAGGCGGGTGCGAATCTTGGCTGCAAAAAGATAGTGGTCCGAGTCGATGTTAGGAGCTGGGAACGTACGYACATCTGAAACACTGGAGACGTGTTTTAAGTCTATCACAACGTGATCGATCTGGTTGGTGGTTTTTCGATCCGCAGACAGCCCGTAAACTTGGAGTATTTTTCTATAGTGAAATCTGGTACTACAGATAACCATATTTCGGACTCCGGTGAAGCCATCTCAACTCGCTCCTTAAATTCCACAAGGCCCTACTCGGGTCAGCCCTGTTTCTGCCCATCGCATTTTTTGGACGGTGATGATGTCAGCCTTTATTTTCACGAGAACATCAACCAGCTGGGCAGCGCACCTTCCCAATTTAGGGACCGGATATTCCAGGTGCATGCCATCAAATCGTAATTCTTATTTCGTTTTTCATAGTGGTCATCAAAAGGGCGGTCTCTCATCCGAGGCAGTTGGTATATTTTCATTGAGGACGTTTTTTACGTAGCGGGTCCCAAACCCAGCGCGCAACGCTGTGGAGGGGATTTTTCGCCTTTTTACTTTACCTCCGCTTCAAACGGATATTCTTTGGCTACCCAGAAGATACTTGGACAAAGACCGGAAAACGTGAGCTGCTTGAGCCATATGGGAAAGAATCGTTTCTGCCCACGCCCAAGTGAATGGTGATCAGAGAACTTTCCTCACTTGCGTGAACTTCTACACATCCATCCTCGCTTGCATATATTGTTTTATTATTTTATTGCTTTTTTACCACAACCAAAGATATTTGGGAACATGATGTGTAATACATTTTTTTAACCGCATCAACAACCTTTGCACATTTTTATGAAAACAGTAAGATGATATCAGATAATATTAAAATTATACACTTTCTATAAATTGTTTACCATCTTATTTGGAACTATTACCACCAATAAATCCATTTTGTTTCATGCAACATATTTTGCATGCTTAGTAGAAGAAATTTATGAAGTTTGTAAATATTTATATGACGATATTTATTGTGCCAAAGTTTGATTTTTAAAATTTTGTTAACTTTTCGTATTATCGTGAATATTACTTATATTTCGTCATTTGAAATTCGAAATAACATAACATTACGTTTCACAAGTTTACAGTGGACAAAAAAAAATAAGATGTTCTTTTTTTTTTTAATTACATTTGGTTGGTATTTAAAATARTATCGCCCGATTTTGGGGTTAAAATGGGAGGCTCTACAGATTAAACTTATTATTACCGTCAATATAACTCAAACTTTCATAATTTCCTTTCTATAGATAAATCCTGCTCGACCGAAGGCAAGGAAAGGAATTCTACGCGAAAGAACTGAAGACGCATGGTCCGAACAGGGTTATTATTTTGAAGCCACTCAAGAGAGAGTTACATGCGAAAGATCCATCTGTGCTAGATCTACCATGGTTATTCCTTTTTTTTAAGTGTGGCTGAGTGCCGACAATGCAAAAAGAATTATATTTGAAAAACGAATAATGCGTTTTTTAATTCCTGCCATTTGGATATTATTTGGTTTCTTTATTCTTTTGGATGATTTGTATGTTAGAATGCAAAACTTTTGTTATTGTATAAACAAAAATTATTGAAGAAAAGTTAAATATTGAATTAAAATTAAATAAATGGGTAGAGATGAATCAGTGAAGGGTTAGTGTATATAAAATTTAAAAATATAAGTATAAAATTGATTATAAATTGGAGAAACTCACACATTAAATCGAACTATAATGCAAATATCTCAAAAAAGAAATCGGGGGATGCTATTCTAAAATTCACCATTATACTTTATTCTGCGTCTTGTGTTATTTTTGTTTTCTGAAACAAAATATTGTTCATATCATCAACATAAATGTTTCGGAATGTAAAAATTTTTATGAAACAAGTAAGGAAAGATTGAATTCGAGCGCCGCATAGTACATACTCTCGCGTAATTTAAATGGAAGAATGAACGAGAGGTATGCCGCAACGTATCATTCAAATATTTTTGTTTAACCTTATTTAACGCAAAATGACATGATGTTTAAGAAAACATTTCCACTTAATTTTATTAAAATACCGAACATATTTGTATTGACAAGGGTCAAATTCAAGTTGAAAATATCGTCGCTAGGGTATGCTCTGAGTTGATTGATTGCCTTTGCTTTGAGCATTAAACTAACATATATTTGAGAACATATTCCCTATCAAAATTTTACCGACTAAAGTCCATTCCAAAAAAAATTTTTTTGTAGTACATGGAACATTAGTATCCATGATCACACATTCGCTAAATTTAAATTTTTGTATTTACATACATATGTATATACATATATGGAATATGTTAATCGTAACCAAATTCGAAATTTTTGATGATACTACGTTGTTTTGCATTTTAGGTGACGAAATATTACAAATATTATTTAAATTTTTAAGATACGTGCGAGAAAACTGCTTATCAAGCATGTAACTTCGCCGTTTTTAAGTAATGGAAGAAAAAATTACAAATATTTATATAATGTTCGCATTAAAGTCAACTCGATTTCTTAAAGTTACCTTTTACACTTGAAATATTTTCTGAAACTGCAAACAAATTCAGCTTTAATTTTTGAATGTGTTCTATTTTTTCTTTTTCAATTCAAAAATTTTAGAATGTATAAGGTGCGAAATTAGTGTAAAATTAACCATAACTTTATATAAAACTGGTGTCCCATATAAAACACAAACGAATTGACATGTATGTAAAATATTAAGTTTTACATGAATTAAGACGCATATGTTATAGACTAAGATATTATTTTAATTGTGTTTGTTTTTCTATTCACTTTGTAAATTAAAAATAAACATGCATTCATTTACATTTGTTCATATAATTATGTGCTTATCTTTATGCATTCATATAAACATTTGCATACATACTTATGTATGGTATATGAATGCTTATTGCATGATTAATTGTACTTTAACAGAATCATCTATAACATTTGTATTTTATTACTGTTTATTTTTGCTTGGTTGCATATCAGTGTACACGAGGCCGCGCTGCATGGCTGGAAAGAGGGCGACGTTGCAGCGTTCAAGAAGCGCAACAACAGGCAGCATGTCATCGTCGCTGGGTGAAACGTAATCGAGTAAGTTGTTACTTTTAATGACTGCTTGTAAATAAGAAGTCTTTAAACATCATTTGTAAATGCCTGTTGCTAATGTGCCTGTACTACCATAGGAAAAAAAAAAAAAAAATGTGATGCTCTGGGTATTCCTTCTATAAAATAGAACGTTTAGCACAATAATATTATACATGTATGTTGCCTACAAAAGAGAAATATTAAGGGGTTACATGAGTTTGATCGCCTCAAAAAAAAATATACAGATTTTTGTATTTTCGTATTTAATTCTTTAACATTTCTGGAATATTATTCTGAATTTCGAGTACAAGTTTTAGAGATACAGACTTGAATAATTGTGCGCTCGAGATCAGCTACATATACAGCCATTTAAAACTTTAAACGCCCTTTTCTCGAAACTGTTAAAAGTCGGTTGTTAAGAGTTTTTGCTAACCACTCAACCGATCTTATAAAACTTCAAAAATGATTTTTTTCAATTATAATTATTTATAAAAGAGTACATTTTGATATTGTCGCCAAAATTTACTATCTTCTTCTCATTCTTGATTGGCGTAGACACCGCTTACGCGATTATAGCCGAGTTACCAACAGCGCGCCAGTCGTTTCTTCTTTTCGCTACGTGGCGCCAATTAGATATTCCAAGTGAAGCCAGGTCTTTCTCCACTTGGTCCTTCCAACGGAGTGGAGGTCTTCCTCTTCCTCTGCTTCCCCCGGCGGGTAGCCGTTATCTTTTAATTCGCTGAACTATATCAATGTCGTCGTATATCTCGTACAGCTCATCGTTCCATCGAATGCGATATTCGCCGTGGCCAACGCGCAAAGGACCATAAATCTTTCGCAGAACTT
>NW_017537072.1:140674-142220 GCF_001853355.1 Bactrocera latifrons
CCCGATTCTGACGGAGCTTTTGGTGTTGCTCAACGTCAGCTTACACAGCCGTATAAGTTTTGCAGGGATACCAAATTCAGACATCGCGGCATAAAGACAGCTCCAAAATTTACTATCAGCAAGATAAAAACACGGAAGCGGATTGCTCACAGCATCAATAGTTTCCCGAAAAATAACTAATTTTGGACGAAATTTGCGAAATTTGGACTGATATATGACTTTCTTACAATAGACAAACTTTCTTAAAAGTTGTATTTGTGGTCTAGCAGAGAACATGAATATAATAGGTCTAGACCTTGGTCAAAATTTTATATTCTTAATATAATCAATTCGAGTTTTGTATTGTATGTAAAACTTAACACCTCTGGTATTTATTGAGTTAACGCACCATTAGTAGCACTTTACCATATACACACTATCGAAGAATGTTGAAACTTTACATTCAGTTCGATTATGGAGTTATTAAATTGAGTTATAAAAATTCCCAATATTAAGGCATCATAGATTCTTTCTTGTTCTGCCATCTGTGTTCGCCGCAATATCATCACCATCATCATCACATATCAGTATATGTAGTAAATATATCGGAGCAATGATAATTAGAGGCCAATTTCAGAAATTTTTGACTCTATGTATCCGATTTTATACATTTTGGTACAAGACCACATTATTATGGGAAACATATAATAATTTAGGAATTTCTATAATATATTTCATCAATTTATAGCTATTTCGGACAATTTTTAAACGTCATAAGTTCTACTTTCGATTTATATACCGTAAAGTGAAAAATAGTATGGTTGTAGTCGGATTCTCATTTGCAAACTGTAGTACAAGAACGTCAGAATAATGTATTTATGTTTATAATTTCAGACCAAAGATTGCCATTGCTACGCTTATTGTTCAATTTTCAAGGCTTTCTGCAACAAATAGGATGCAAAGTTTAATGTTTTTGACATATTTTTATAGTTTTCGCATATCAAAATATGTAAATTACGAGTTCGTAGATGGGCATAATCGAACCACTACCATCCCATAAAACACCATTACCCAGAAACCTATAAAAACCATAACTAAGCACTGAATTAAAATATAAAACTCTAATTTGGCACATACGATTGCAGTAGCAAGGGCACCCGTGGGCAGAAAATTTTGAAAAAGTGAGCGTGGATCCGCCCTTTAAAGAGTTTAATGCACATATCTCTTAAACCACTTAAGCGATAACACCCAAACCTAGCGCAAAATATTATAATAACCCACTTAACAGTAATATTAAAAGCTCCTAACACCACGATAGAAGAGGGAAGTGAGACGCATTTGCAGACAGAAAAAGAAAGAGGCCGAAATGCGTGAGTACGAAGAGCTTGATAAGCAAGCCGATAGGCGTAATGCTCGAAAATTCTACGAAAAAATCCGCCGGCTTACAGAAGGTTTCAAGACCGGATCATACTCTTGTAGAACCCCCAAAGGTGATCTAGTCACCGATGCCCAGAGCATACTTAAATTATGGAGGGAACACTTCTCCACCCTGCTGAATGGCAGTGAA
>NW_017537072.1:142285-150756 GCF_001853355.1 Bactrocera latifrons
AACAACAAAGCGGCGTGGGTCCATGGATTGCCGGCCGAGCTATTCAAACACGCCGGCGAAGAACTGATAAGGATCATTCATAAGCTTCTTTGTAAAATATGGTCGGACAAAAGCATGCCCAACGATTGGAATTTAAGTGTGCTATGCCCAATCCGCAAAAAAGGAGACCCTACAATCTGCGCCAACTACCGTGGGATAAACCTCCTCAATATCGCATATAAGGTTCTATCGAGCGTATTGTGTGAAAGATTAAAGCCCACCGTCTACAAACTGATTGGAGCTTATCAGTGTGGCTTTAGACCTGGCAAATCAACAACCGACCAGATATTCACCAAATCGCCAAATCTTCGTCGATTTCCAAGCTTCTTTCGCCAGCACGAAAAGAAGCTGCCTTTACGCCGCGATGTCTGAATTTGGTATCCCTGCAAAACTTATACGGCTGTTTAAGCTGACGTTGACCAGCACCAAAAGCTCCGTCTGAATCAGGAAGGACCTCTCCGAGCCGTTCAATACCAAACGAGGTTTCAGACAAGGCGACTCCTTATCGTGCGAATTTTTCAACCTTCTGGAGAAAATAGTTCGAGCTGCAGAACTAAATAGAGAAGGTACCATCTTCTATAAGAGTCTACAGCTGCTGGCGTATGCCGATGATATTGATATCATCGGCCTCAACGCCCGCGCAAGACGAAATATCTCCTGTCACAGTCGTCGCACTCGCGACTTGGCACTCACGTCACTGTTGACAGTCATAGCTTTAAAGTTGTAGATAATTTCGTCTATCTTGGAACCAGCGTAAACACCACCAACAATGTCAGCCTAGCAATCCAACGCAGGATAACTCTTGCCAACAGATGCTATTTAGGACTGAGTAGGCAATTGAGAAGCAAAGTTCTCTCTCGACAAACAAGAACCACACTCTACAAGTCATTCATAATTCCCGTCCTGCTATATGGTGCAGAGGCTTGGACGATGTCAACAACGGATGAGTCGACGATGCGAGTTTTCGAGAGAAAAGTTCTGCGAAAGATTTATGGTCCTTTGCGCGTTGGCCAGCTGTACGAGATATACGATGACATTGACATAGTTCAGCGAATTAAAAGACAGCGGCTACGCTGGCTAGGTCATGTTGTCCGGATGGATGAAAACACTCCAGCTCTGAAAGTATTCGACGCAGTACCCGCCGGGGGAAGCAACAGGAAGAGGAAGAGGAAGACCTCCACTTGGAAGGGCCAAGTGGAGAAGGACCTGGCTTCACTTGGAATATCTAATTGGCGCCACGTAGCGATAAGAAGAAACGACTGGCGCGCTGTTGTTAAATCGGCTATAATCGCGTAAGCGGTGACTACGCCAATCAAGAAGAAGAAGAATAACACGATAAATCATAAACCTAATACGCCAAAGACATTAATCCGAAATGGTATGACAGCTGTCTCTTGATACGCTGAACTAAGTAGATGTCTTCGCATATCTCGCACAGCTAGCTCATCGTACTACCGTCTCGACGTTGCCAATGCGCAAAGGACCATAGATCTTCCTCGCAACCTTTATCTCGAACACTTCTAAAGCCGACTGATCAGATTCCGTCATTGTACGCGCCTCCGCTCGATATTCGGTCGTCGAGAGAGGACTTTACTTTTCCATTGCCTACTTAGTCCAAAGTAGCACCTTGGCAAGACTGACGGCTTTCAAATCGACAAAGAAGTGGCGTGTATCGACCAAATTTTGCGTGTGGTTAAAATCTCGTCGGTTGTAGATTTTCGATGTCTAAAGACATACCGATAAAGTCCAATCAGATTGTTGACAGTGAACTTCAGTCTTTCAAACACTATGCTTGATAAGACCTTATATACCATACAAGATAAAGTAAAAGTAAACAGGCCTTTTTAAATCTTGCGCCCCCTGGTGGCGCCATCTAGTGAGAATTTCATGACATTTAAGAGATTGGAAGTGAAATTATTGTATTTTAAGTGTCAGTATTTTCGTGTTATCGGTGCGAAAATGAGCTTCGAACAAAGAGCCAACATTACATTTTGTTTTAAAATAAATAAAATTGGTAAAACTTTCATCGAAACATTTCAATGTGGTTTCAACGTTTTCAAAGTGGTCGTGAGGACATAAATTACGATCAACTTGTGGACCAATCAAAATCTGTGATCCCCCGAAATTCCTTCGAAACTGAGCGTGAATTCATCATAAATCAGCCGGAATCATCATTGAAATTCATGGAAATGGAATTGAACATCTCCAAATCAGCGACCAACGAGCTAAAACACTCGTTCGACATGCTTTTGGTCCGTGAGGAAAGCTGTATTGAAGCAGAATTAGACTGAATAAAATAAGTTGATTTTGAGTTTTTTAATAAAATAAGGTGAGTTTTTCGAAAAATCATTAGTTCCGTTTTTTTAAAGTTCTGTTTACTTTGAAACGCATCTTGTATTGAGCAGACTTACGGTAATTGGTACAGATTGTGGGGTTCCCCTTTTTGTGAACTGAATACACTTAAATTCCAATCATCGGAATGGTTTCATCCGACTATATTTTACAAAGAAGCTGGAAACAGAACGTCCGCTCTATCGTCTTTTGGGGATTCGGGTTCAGCATCTCCAGATTTTACACTTTCGCTGACGTTCAGGAGGCTGGAGAAGGGATTCCCCCATAACTTCAGTATGTTCTGAAGATCAGCCACTAGATCACCACTGATTGCGTCTTACGTGAGTGTGCTCCGGTCTTCCGTGAGTCACCGCATCTTTCCGCAGAATTTTCGAGCATTACCTCTATCAGCCATCTTCTCAAGCTCTTCATACCCACTAATTTCGGAAATTTTTTTTTTTGATACGTATATTACATTAAAAAACAAACGAAAAAACTACACAACTAATTGAATATATCTATCCTCGCCCAAAAAATTAAAAATATTTTGATCCAGAATGGAATTATAATAATAACACTAAAAATATATGCAATACTTGTGTTACTTACAGAGTTTTCACAAAAATGTTGCATTTATACTGCTCTGTGTACGGGCTGGGTGTTGTTGCAGTTGCAGTGCGAATTTTCATTAATAATTTGCAAAAGGTTTCAAAGTATTTTTTTTAAATTACAGTTTAAAAATGTTTTATATTATAGGTATTAATTATGAACAAAAAAATGCAACAGGTGATTTATCATAGGTGCCATTTTTTGTTGTTTTATAATTTAAGAAATTGAACATTTTGCATCATTTGCCATATAATAAGGCAACATTTTTGTCGCTAAAAGAAAGCGATATTATTTTAAGCCGATTCGTACTTTATTTCACTTCAGTAGACATACGGCATGGTTGCATTTCAATGTACAATTAAAATTTAATAAATACATTGTGTTGAATATTAATGTGCATTCATTCTTGAAGTTTAAAATAAAATTCAGGTTGTTGCGCGCTAACATATAACTTTATAAAACTAACCTATTAAAAAATAAAAGTAATACTGATACCAATAATACGAACTGCCATCGTACCTCGCCTTGCGCAGTTTACGGTGGTAACAGTAGCATTGAAGTAATTATAAATAAATATTTTTTTACAGGTTCAGGATGCATCATTAGCCGGCTCATCTGACGATGAAGATCTCTTGGGTGTATTACGAGGTCCTAGTACATTTGCCAATACTTTTCTTTATGTGGGTCTTGGGACAATAGCTTTGGGTTTGGTAATAGCATTTGTAGGTACAGGTGAAAAAGGATTTAAAACAGTAGAACTTAGACTCATTGGACCATCGTTAATTGGTAACTATACATTTTTACATTTAACGAATATATATAAATTTAGAATTTTTTGACCATAAAAAAACCATACAAAATACTTTAATGGCATCGTTCTTATTGAAATTGAAAGCATTTTTAATAAAATTAAACTCAAATTAATGTATACCAAATAAAAGTTTAAATAGAACTACTGAGAGTGTTTGAAATTGTTTTGTAAAGTGTGGTTCAAATGAACATGGTACCCGTAATACTTCTTGACCCTTTGTTCAATTGCTCATGACCAATAAAGAAACAAAAAATATTGTCGCTAAAATTGATAATTGTAGTAAAGAACAACTAACACTGAAGTTCAAAATTACTAAAAACCAATCTTTTGCAATGTAGTGAATTTTCTAGTATACTCAAAAGGAAATTAATATATTTCAGGACTAGGATTCGTTTGTTGTATGCTGCGAATACTATTTTGTATATGCCCTTCTCACTGCATTTCAACTAATAAAAAAACTTTTAAGAAAGATTGCAACAAAAATGATGCCGATTATACTACTTCACTACTCCGTGGAGAGGGCAAACGTGTTTCAATATCACGACGACCGACATTACAGGTAAGTTTATTAAAGCAATATTGTAAAGATTACAATACCCATGTTTTGTCGGCGCTGGCGAAACTTTTATAAAGTGATCTCACTGACTTTCGCAAAGATACAGAAAACAACAATACTTAGATCCACGTAAAGTCCTTTTAATAACCCTACGTAACTGTAAGCGTTAAATTTTATTCAGACACTTTTGTAGGCTTCTTTCATATCAACAGCCTACGMTATAGGAATAGAGAGCCTATTGTTTTCATTCCAAAGCGAAACCGGCAGTCGGAGATTTCAAGTGTATAATAAATGGAGTCCTTCTTTTCGATGTTTTTAGGATAATAGGTGACATCCGTTTTTTCTGCATTGTTCAGTTCTCCTTCATCATCATATATAAATCTTCTTCCCAATTTTCTTATTGGAAATGGGTCTGGTTACTAAAGGAAATTTTGGATATTCCAAAACTATCATTTTTTCCTTGAAAAACCAAACAGAAAGTAGCAGTCATTGAAATGGCTAGCTGAAGAGAACGTCAGCGGTGTTACTTATTGACACCCGAATCACAGTTATAAATGTGGAGTGCTTGTCGCTTGTGAGCAAAACACTCATGTTTTACAGTTATGATTTCGAGTGTCTTCAACTTTTATATGTGGAACACAATGTTCGCGACAGACTGCAGCAGCATGACAGCGAACTGAAAATGGCGTGAATCCTACTACATGAACGTTTGTGAGAAGGCAGCAACATAGCAATGGCCGGCATGTACAAGTTAACACAACATAAATTTGCTGACAGCAATGTCTACATAATTAGGAGTCAACTTACAATGTTAGCTTAATGGAATGCACTACACGCGTATCCGCTCTCCCAATTATTAGGTAGTTGAGCGAAACACGCGCAAACCTTATTTTGATGACTAGGCATTTATAAGGCTCGGGCATCAATCATTCATAACAACCAACAATAGAATTAAGTTTTCAGTTTTGTAATAAAGCTCAACATAAGCACATAGTGCTGCTAAGTAAAAAGTCATTGTTTTATTTTTATGTGGCGCCCGAGCAGGGACCGCGAAAGTTATTTTAAAAATCGCGAACGTAAACCAGTGAACAATTTTGAATTAACTAATAAATTCGCGTTTCTTATTAAAAACTTCTGGTAGTTGGCCCCTTAGTAATAACATAATGCTTATTTACGAAAAGGACGGTCCGTACAGACCCGCCAACCAGAATACTAACAGAATCAATAAGAATTAAATGGACATAAAAAGTTTAAAGTCGAAAATAACATGAAAAAATTTTAACATTCTACATCAAAATCGGAAAAAAAGTTTTTAGATAAATAAGAGCAACAAATAAAATTACAATGAAATCAGACCATAAAATAAAAATTAAAGAATAATAATAAAATATTTTTAATACTGCCAATGGCGGACTAACAATTTTAATAGATTACCAAATAGTGCTAAAGGAATCAACAAATATGTGCCCAGAGCAAATAAGGCAAATAAGTTCAAAAGAAAAAAAAATTATCAAATTATAAACAAAAACATCGTCAATCTATTTACTACTTATCAGCCCCAGCAGCGTGTTAACCACCAATCAACATTCATTGACCCAGTACTGACAACAAATTACTACTTAGCAGTCTCAACAGCATTGTTAACCAGCAATCAATTTTAGCAATTTAAGGACATAATGCAGCGGTTAGGATAAATGTAAGTCAGTGTTCAATAAAATAATTTTTTACTAAATAGATAAAATAAGGAAACTTATTAAAAACAAAATTTTCATATAATAAGTCTTATTTAAGTTCATAAACAAGTGATAAACGTTAGAAGAAATAATATTAATAAATTATAAAGGAAAGGTTCATATTTTTCATCTTTCAAGCGTAAAAAGAAAAGTAGTGAATCAAAAATGAGTCAGGAAGAACAAATAGCATCGACATTGTCGAGATTAAATCTGCACTCATCCAGCACTAACGTTTCYCCTCCTAACATCCCWTCCACTTTCACTCCTAATCAAAAAAGAGAACTCGTATCATTAATATCGGAAACAGTTTCGGCAATACTACTCCCACAAACCGAAAAAGAAATTGAACATCCTGTAGATTTTAGCGTTAACGTGGACGCATCCGAAAGAGTTCCGGATGTAGTAAAATTTTTAAGAAAATTTTCGGGTAAAAACGGAGAATTCAGTTCATGGCGGAAATCGGTAGATTTACTAATGTACGGGCAGAACAAGAACACCCCAAAATATTTTGCTATCCTGCATACAATAAGACACAAGATAGTTGGCGAAGCTGACAGAGCCCTTGAGTCTTACCGCACCCCATTAAAATTGGGTAAGATAAAAAAAATGTCTGATGCTACATTATTCAGATAAGAGAGATGTTAGCACGTTGGAATATCAAATGACATCACTTGCTCGTTGAAGAATTCTACCCACAAGTTTATCGATATCTCTCGCTTATCCTAGACAAAGTCGATTGCCTGGAGTTAATCAACATATAGAGAAAAAGCACTTGACACATTTATAAGAGGTCTGAATGGGGCCTTACCCAGTCTGTTAAGCGTAAAAGAACCAACCAGTTTACCACAGCTTCTCCACATGTGTCTCAAATTAGGCAACATTAATTACAGGACGAACCATGCAAATAGTATCAGTCGCTTGCCGACCAATACCAAACCTATTAACCACAATCAACCAAGGTCATACTTATTCAAACCCCAAGTAAGACCCTTTTAYCCAGAACTTACAAATGTTCACAATCAATCCCCTAGACCAAGTTCGCATCAACAGTATGGACAAAACCGACACTACGTCACAGTGCAATCAAACTTTAGACCACCTCTTCCTCCAAAACCTCCTACACCAATGGAAGTTGATCGCTCTCTTCAAACGAAGCAAATAAGTTATCAGAATAGGCTTCAGTATCAACAAAATCAAACATTTAATGGGCAGCAAACAACCAGTAACAAACCACAGGCATTTAGTAATGAACAAGCGCAGGCTAACAATAATCAAGCCAGCAAGAGACCACCATCACAGATAATACAGACTCCTAATAAAATGCAACGGATCTACAATACAGAAGTTACAGAAACTGGCCCAATAGAATATGATAACGAAATATTAGAATATCCTGAAGCGTACTACGAGTCCTCGCATGACTACCAACCCGAATATAACGAAGAACAAGAAGAGATCGAAGCAAACCTTAGTGACAATATCAATTTTTTAGACTAAACTCCTCATTGCCATACTATCGTTTCAAAACGAAAAATGGCAATGAACTAAAATTTTTATTAGAAACAGGATCGAACAAAAATTATATTAGGAACCCCATTCCGAATAAACCCTTCATTGCAAATTCTGTTGGTGGACCCGTCAAAATTACTCATCATGCTAATATCAGTGTTTTCGGTGATGAAGTAGGTAAATTAAAATTTCACATTTTGCCCAAGTTAAGAACCTTTGATGCCATAATAGGTAACGATACAATGAAAAGTTTAAGCGCAGTAATTTTTACTAAGGAGAACTATTTTATATTACTCAATAAATACGAATACCCCATCCACCAGTTAGCAATTAACTCTATTGCACACACTACATTAAGGCTAAATCATTTGAGTACCAAGTAGATAGGCCAATATATTAAAAAATTTACCCGTATCCAATGCCTTTAAAAAAAGAAATAGACAAACAAATTGAGGAATTACTTAAAGATGGCATTATTCGACCATCGAAATCTCCCTACAATTCTCCAGTATGGGTCGTACCGAAGAAAGAAGACACATCAGCATTGAAAAAATTCCATATGGTAATCGACTATCGTAAATTGAATGAGGATACCGTAGCAGATAAATATCTGGATATTACCACTATTACCTTAAGAGTGGATGACAGTAGAATGGAAGATAGAGAGATGAGGTAGAGTGGTGATGCCACTAATAAGTAAAATGTAAAATTATTCACAGCTCTAACAAACTTGATGTTATTTTATAGAAAAAAGCATAAAATAGCTCTGTTACATCATTTGTAATAACAATTGATAATTTAAAACAAATAAATTTACCTATTTTCTTATATTTTGCATAAAAAATTTCACTTTGAACAAAATATTAAAATTTCATTGAAGTGC
>NW_017537072.1:151401-169482 GCF_001853355.1 Bactrocera latifrons
CATCGCTGTCAAATAATCAGGGAACGCGTTTGAGAGAAAAAGAGAGCCAATGCTAAAGTCTCGTATCATATTATCCATGTAATTGATGCCTTAAAAGGAATAAACAAAATTGCTGAAACGCTGGACTCTATAAAAAGTAAAATTTATTGTRGAACATACATTTTAAAACATTACGGAAAAAGTGTTATAAGGAACATTTTACTTTATATTGTTAAGGAAGAAGAAGGTACCGTGGAAGAGTGGCTGTTTTGCAGCACCTGCCAAAAAGTGCTGAAATTTGTGGCTGGCCACACATCAAATTTATCTCAGCATAAATGTTGCATGACATTAAGGCAACCAAGAGAAGCGACGAAAGTGTCGGCAACAGACAAAGCAGAAGCTATTAAAAATGCAGTCAGTGGATTCTCCAGGATTGTCAGCCGTTTTCATCAGTAGCCGGGCTCAGATTTAAAAGCATGGTGCAGTTCTTTTTTATCAAAATTACTGCCGCCTATTGGGATCACATAGATGTGGATGACTTGCTGCCTAGTCCATCAACGTTAAGGCGAAAGTTCCACAAAAACGGTGAAGAAAAAATGGGTTGATATCATCGGAAATTAAAATAGCTGCAGATACTTCAGGATAAGCTGCCACCGTCGATATGTGGTCTAACCAATATCTATAACGAAATTTCTTGGGTATCACAATTCATTATCAAAAAATCAACGTTCTTTAGGATTTMATTTTGGGTCTTAAGTCAATGGAATCAGAGGAAAGCATCGCAGAAAACATTTTAATTAAAATTAAAAGTGTATTCTCAAAATTTAATATTGAAAACATTGAGGAGATCATGTTGCAGCAGTCATCTTTTAAATAATTATTTAGAACAATCATTTAGAGATCAACGGATCTAGATTCTAGTAATTGTAAGGTACTTCAAGAATGCCGATTTGCAGCATAAGTTAACACTTCTTTAAAGAGTTCATGCCCAACAAGGTGGAACTCAAACTACGTAATGCTGAAACCTATCGACGATAATTGAGTGGCTGTTAAGCGAGAAAGGGCGCGAAAGATTGATGGGTGTCAATAGGTCAACATTAAAAATATTAGTTGCTTTGCTGGAATCCTTCAAAAGGATTTTTAAAGAACTTCAAACTTTCAGCTCGCCTTCACTTTGTTTTGTGCTGTCTTCAATTGCAAGAATTTGTGTGCTATGCGAGCCCAATATATCAGATATCTCATCAATTGCAACGTTAAAAGAACAATAAAACCAAAAGTTGTTGTCATATGGTCAACAAACTAGTCCATACGGCACAAGGTGGCGTTTTTTCTGTATCCCCCGGCTGCACATATGCAGGATACAGACCTGGCCGACATTAAAGAGTAATGTTTCTAATCCATATAAATTCAGTACAGAAAGCTTCACTTCATCAGAACCGTCACCAAGCTTAAGATCTGTATCAAAACGAGAATTTTTTTTCCCTAACATTAGTTGCTGCACCATCTAACAACTCTAGACAATCTCCAATAGAAGAAATAGAACAATATTGTAGAGAATGGTTTATTTTAAGCCTCTTCTGTCAAATGTGGCATTGAAGTTTCTTTCCATACGTGCAAGTAGTGAACCGGCTGAAAGAGTTTTGTCTTAGCAGGCAATGTCATTACTGAAAAAAATCTATTGACAGTTTACTATTTTTACACTGTTATTACAAGCATATGAACAAACCAGAATAAGTTATATTTATTTTTTTAATAATTCACATGCTCAATTTCGTTCATTCTTGTTTTTTTTTTTTGTATTACTAGTCATTGAAGACCAGATCCATATAAAATATGTAACGCCTTTGTGGTAAACCTTAAAATTAAATACATAAGTACATATGAATATGTAACACGCAATGAATCAGCAAAACACGGCTTTTTATTTTCATTTCACATATATGTATATATGTTTATGTGCATATTGGAAAACAAATATGTATGTATGCATGTATGAATCTAATGTAAGAATAACAACAACACACATGTCTCTCACATATTGTTTGTCTCAAGTGTTGTGTTCTCAATTTCGCTTATTCCTTTTGCTTTACAATTTTCGTCGGGCTCAACTCATGAATACATACAGAAAAAGAGCGCGAAATCGGTTTGAGCTTGTGCGTATGAGCATGTTCGAAATTATCAGTACAAGGCAAAAAGACTTATTTTAGTGTGACGATCACACTCTAAGTGTCGTAAACGCACAAATGATTCGGGTACACTTATTGTTAGGGTGTACCCTTGCCGTTCTCTTTTTAGTTGATTCTCGCCAAATTATTGGAACCCCAAAAGCCATAGAGGATAGTTTGCCATGTAACCAGTATCTTAAATTTGCAGCACAAGTTTCACAACACACGTGGAAACCCCACTTCCCACTCTACGCGCAGTCATAACCTGCTAAAACAAGCTGTAGTCTAGAAGTTCGATTTAATTTTGAAGTAGGATTTACAAATAGGTAATTAGATTTTATTAAGCGTAGGCAAAGTATATATATACTAATATGTTAATATACAACTACACTCCTTGACTACAACAGTAGTTCAGGCTGTGGCGATTTAAACACTGGCAGCTATATTTTTTATGAACACAAGTTCCTTTAGTACATGTTGTAATTTATTATAACTTAATTTAATTATATAAACATACCGACATTCCAGAAGGCATATACCATATATACATACATATATAAAATATATAAAATAAATATAGTATGTTAATACCTGAGTATGTACATCCTGTCAAGAAAGTATGAGGAATTTATAAATMAAACGAAATTATTTCAATCATCATCCAAATTTATTTTATCGTCTTCAAAGTAACATCCATTCTTCTTTCAATCGTCAAAACATTTTTATAGGCACTTCCCGAGATGGCCTTCGGCTCTCGCGTCGAATTTGTTTTGATGTCTTTAATTGAGTCGAAGAGTGTTTCCCGATGTGAATATCTCAGTGTGGAGAATAAGAAACAGTCACAGGGAGTCATATCAGGTGAAGACGCTGCTGGCTCAATGATATTTGTTGAGTGTTTGGCCAAAGTTTAACACAAATCCGTAAAAAAATATTGTAAAATTCGACAAACACTACTGAGGTCGATTGATATAAACAGCTGCAGTAAACACTCTGGTTGACAGATCGCGCAACTTGTAGGCATCATAATTAAGGACAGTTGTACCAACCTAGAAAAAAAAATTATCAATTATTTTAAAAAAATTTTCTTTTTTCGATCCTGAAATTTTTTTTTAATTTTGAAAATATTTTTTTCAGAAATCTGAGATTTTTTTACATAAAATTGTATAACTTCAAAATTTTTTACACTCAGTTTTCAGGTCGTTAAAAAATAAAATACATAGTCATTCTTTTGCTTGAATGGAATACGGGTACAAAATCATGTCGCCAATTGATGGAATGGCCCATAGATAGTAATTATATAAAGCATGTAATATGACGGAAGTCTTAAACTCTGGGCCCTTCCAAATTGGGCAGGCGCACTCAGTTATTAGAAATTATTCGGTTGCTTTAGTTATTGTTGTTAAAACATTACTGGTAAAATATAATATGTTTGGCTATTATTTAAGTCCTCGGTCCTGCAGATTCTGCCAGCATAGAATATTTGAAAGTGGCCCTGTTCCAGTCGTAGTATATTCTTGAGTTAATAAAGTATTACATACATCTTTCAAGCAGATCCCTGGAATTTGCTGTTCGTCATAGCCCACATTTACATTTAGTTTTTTAATGGCTTCAATGCGCCCATTGTGAAGGGTATACTCCCATATTTAGCTTTTACTTTCGACAACAAGATGCTTAAGTCTTGTGTATTGACTCAAACTTTTCACACTTATTAATGCTACTTTTTTACTATTTAGCCAAAATACCCAATTACACACAAACGTGGCAGTAATAAAATACTGAATGAAGGAATGGAAGCACTGAGACAAATCGCGACTACATCACTTTTTATGCAGAATGAGCAGAAAGCATCATTAAATAGAATAGTTCCAATAATCAAAGAGCCGGAAAATCTAGGAGGTAAGTGGAACGCGTGTGTCTATTAGCGAAGTAATTTAGAAGAGTGCAATGATCTTCTAACCTGTGACTCATATCCACAAAAGCAATAACATTAATAAAAATAATATTTACAGAGTCCACTCCCAAAAAATCAGAGTGTTTAAGAAGAGATGAGCTAGAGCACCCGAGACGCATACAAAATACCGAGTCAAATAGCAAAGTCAATTGCAATGACGGGAATATTTCAAGTGTAGAAAGTAAGATAAATATAACTGCCATCAATGCAAACACAACATCAATTGAAAAATTCCCAAATGTATCTTCAAAAAAAACTTTAAGAGAAAACTCAATCGAAATGCCAGAAGTATCATTAGATCAGCAATTACCTTCCTTTACAACAACG
The DNA here is from genome assembly GCF_001853355.1 of Bactrocera latifrons. Taxonomy (NCBI): domain Eukaryota; kingdom Metazoa; phylum Arthropoda; class Insecta; order Diptera; family Tephritidae; genus Bactrocera; species Bactrocera latifrons. Next base: position 155,824 of record NW_017537072.1, read on the forward strand.
CTAACTTCAGAACCTATAAGCTCGAGTTCTTCTAGCAAATTGTCACGACAGCGTATTGCACTGAACAATAAATTGATACCGGAAGTACAATCGCACGCTCCCATTGCTCCAAATTATACTAAGGACACCGACTTTCTAATGGAAACTTCTTTGTCGATCAAGCCAACAACAACAGCTAGCGAAGTAACACCTGCTTTAATACATGGCACTAGCTCGTCTACTTCGAATAACACATACAATTATTCTGGACTTACGGATAATGCAAGTACTGTAGGAGTACATAAAACATCTACAACGGCTACAGCAACCATAACGCCTGCATCAATAGGGTCTGAACAGAAATTAGAACAGATCAATATACATTCGAATATCGAAACAAGAACGAACACTGCATCAAACGTTTCCACAATTATGTCACCATGTGCAATACTTTCAAATAGTCATACATCTGTTTCCAATACTCCTATAACTACAAATATGTGCTCAAGGTCACAGTCGATTTTTGTTCCAGGTCAAATTGAAGATAATATCACAACTATTGCGGAGCCAGTAGTGAATCAACCAGAGCCAAACAATTTGCGTTTATCAAAATCGGGTTTTTCTAACGCCAGCTTTATATTCCCTTCTCCTCTGTTATCCTCATCCGACAGTGAATCAGATGGCTCGTCTGCTTTATCACCTTCACAGGCCACAGTAATACAGAAAATTTGGGCAAGAGCGGATCAATTACCTGATGCCAGTACTTCTACAAACGCAATTATATCGCATGATAATAAATATGTCATGCCACAAAATCATCCATTAAGTATAATGGAGCCAGAACTTTTATTGAGTCCAGCAAAGCTTGGCCAGTAGACAGCACATAGCACGTTCCAATAATGTAGGCTTGCTTCGGTTAAAGCTGTCTTTGTATACTTACATACCTACTTTTATACATCTTCATTGCGCAACTCAACATAGTCGTTATCATTATAAATATAAATATGTATATGTGATAGCCAAGCTGAATCCCAATTTTTCTTTAAAGTTTAGTTAAGCTTAAAATCAGCTGATAGTCTTTATTAAATTGTCCAACYCATAAACAATGTCATCATTTGCAGAACATTTAAATGCAGAGTGTGAATAAATGAAATACGAATATATAGTATATCTCCAGATATATTTTATACATAAACAAAATCGATTTTATTATTTTAATTTATGATACAATAATAAAAACTTTAAAGCACTTTTCAGCGATATTCAAATTAGAATGGCGACCCAGTCTTATATTATATTCATAACTTGAAATTCAAAAAGGAGCTTTGTTTCATATACCAACAATATATCCAAGTTTCAGCCGCATTCAAAGTTATACTAGGCAAGTATAACGCAAGTATCATTTCATTAAAATTAGGAAGTTTGAAGGCCTTCAAATCGCCGGACCTGACGGTTTATTCTCAGCTCAATTGTAGCAGCCCAAGAGCTACATAAAAGTCTGATTAGTATCATCCTTAAATTGGCGTTGCAATTAAGCTACATATGTATATTCCCTCGTTATGGAGGTAAGTGTAAGTATTATTACTATATATACTCACAGAGGAAAAGAGGAAGCATTTCCTTGCTTCCTTCAAGTTTGCAGCAACGGCACGTGCTATTGGCGGGCATTCCCATTTTTAATGTACTAAAAAAGTAAAGTTCTCCAAATAGTAGCTGTAAGTCTGTATAAACTTTTCCCGGACCTGTGTAATAAGTGCTTGGTTTCTGTCATAGTTTGGCCACATTTGCTTCAATATCCTGTATACTGTTGTTGAATTCTATCTATAGTATTCTGCACTCTTTGTTCAAATTACGTATTGAGCTCCCTCTTGATCGCTCCCAGCGGAAATGGTTATTGAAGTTGGCGCAAGTGCATTTAATCAGTTTTTGCTGAATATCCTTTTGCACGTGTAATACGCTTTACGTTTCTCATGTTTCAATTCAGTTTTTTTTATCTATCTCGATGCTCAAATACTTTATGGGGGTAGAAGAATTGTAATACCACCGAGTGAGGGAAGTTGATTGAAGTAGATTATTTATTCGTGAATAGTAACAGCTCCGTCTTATTAAGGTTAACAACTAGTCCATTTCTTGTGGCTCATTGGTGTAACCTCCGCACCGAGATACCATTAACACTATGTCATCCCTATAAGCTACTGCTTTCACTCCTCTTCCGTTGAATTGGAGTAGTATAACGTTCAGGACCACCAAGCGTAGAAAAGGAGAAAGGGTACTTCCTTGGGGAATTCCTCTGCTTACAAAACTATTCATAAGCATCCATAGATTCCTACGTCGTCTTTGATAGAGCCTCAACAATGGCGATTACCTCTTGCTTTTATGGTATTCTTCTATATCCAGAAGGACAGCCATTGTATATTGTTTGAGGTGTAAAACCTCTATTACGTTCACTACTTTGTACAGGGAAGTTTATGTTGATCGATTTTTAATATATGTCTTGAAGTAAAATAAAACCCTCTCGCAGTCTACCTTGACTAAGAAAGCACATTCAATAACATCTGGCTTAAGGCTACTGAGAGTTCTAGATTTGGACATCTATGAACCTGGCTTGAATAGATGCACAGCAATACAGGGTATACTATGTGAGCTACAATGATGATATGGCAATTTCGTTTGGAGAGGAATTCCAAAATACCCTTGTTAACTTTATGCAAGCAATATTAAACGACACAAACCGAAGGGCCGTATCATGCGGACTAAAATCTAGCAAGGCAGAACAATTTTATTATTTTACTCCCAAACGCTGAACTCCAGAAGTTATGCTAAAATGAATAAAATGTACCAGGTTTCGAAAGCCAATACCAGTGATTTACGAAATTTTATAGAATTGTATTTATTTCTTTTTTTATTTATTTATTTCGGTCCTTAATATTGTTATTATACGGATGGATTAAAACTTGATCAATTGTGGGGTTTTGTTTTTTCGTCGAAATGGGATATTAAAATTGCATTCAGTCTATCAAACCCCCGCAGTGTCTTCGGACTTCGGAGGTCACACCAATTAAAGAAAGCCTTCTTATTCTGACAAGAAGAGTGCCCACAACATTGAATATACATACTCGTATTTATATATACACACAACATAGTAATAGTGTTGAGTTAAGTGGAAGTGTTTTTGCACTCTTGGATTATTCGCGGAATAATCCTAATTATTCACAGTGACAAAACACTAGATTTTGTGTTAAGACTTAACGGACGATCTGAGTGGATACTAAACTTAAAGAAATAGCTAATTACAACTTATTTTACTAATACTATTAATTTGCATACATAGTATATGTCTCTTTTCGTGGCAAATTTCTAAATTTTCACTCATAATTAGGGTTACTATTTCGGTCTCACTCAAAATCAGTCCCGTTGCATATGTAACCCGAACACCAACGCTGTAATGCTACCACATTTTTCACGCACTCGCTCAAAAACAAAATACATTGAAAAAAAATCTCCGATTCAGGAGGAAACCAGGGAATCAGTGCATTTCTCACGAAAATCAGGAAATTTTCACAAAAATCTTAATCAGTCCCGAAGGTCAAAACCGTTTATGGTGCAATTAATTATTCATTTATTCGGCTTTTACTAGTTTTGAACAGTATCGTTATAGGATTTTCCGAGTTCTTATAATATTTGAGCTGAACAAATTTGGTTTTTGTAGTTGTTTCGGAGATATGTACATTAAACTTATTAGAGAATTTATTAGATTTCAAAATTTTCTGATCATGGGTGCCTCTTGCTACTGCGAATTCTTGTGACAAACTACAGTTTTATACTAATGAGGTGCTTGGTTATGGCACTTTACAGGTTTTTGATTAACCCCTGACGTATCAATTAACGCAATGAAACACACAACTTTTAAACCAATCAGTTCTGATGCTTACGAACTGTCGCACGCTTGTTTTACAAATTAAAAAATAATAATAATAATACGATTTAATTTTAATGCGTAAAAAAAATATGGATAATTACACAGTAGATAATGTACTCAACTGCAYCAATGTGTTATGTTATAATGTAATTTGCTGAAAATAACGGGAAAATTTCAATTCTCTTTTCATCAAATGTACACTTCTATGCACCACGAGCTTGACTCGTGATAAACATGTTAGGCACAAAAATTGTACCACGAGTCAGACTCGTGAAAGTACGTCAAGGGTTTAATGACATATTACCAAGTTTTATCAAGATATCACCCGGAATTCAACTTTTCTCGCCATCCCGATCATTTATATATAGTATATAACCCTAAGGCTGGCTACATTATTTTTATGTCATAGGTACAACCGTTAGGTGAACAAAACTATTTTACCCTGTAGCAACAGATGCCTAGGCACTTACAAAGAGTTATAGAGGGTTTTCCATTTGATTTCTTAGAAAAAAGGCTTTTGGAAAGTTTTTCCGGAATTCTCGCTTTGTCCTGCGCACCAACTACTCGTCCCTTAGAAGATTCTTATATTCGTTCCTGTTAAACCAAGGGGCTTCGTTTTGTGCTTGAATCGCAGCATAGGGAAAGCGTATTGAAAATCATTGGTAAATACAGTTACGCCCTTTTCAAGCGTTTCACACGCAAAATCTAAGCCTCTTGCCAAATAGTGTCTGCCTGTGGAAATCCCAGTTTGTACTCCTGGGATATCTCTTAACCCCGTTCTTAATCTTTGTTTCCGATCTAATGGAGAAGTAGATGTATCTATGGTCAGAGAATGATGTTGTACTTAGCATTCTTTTAGTTTTTTTTTTATCAATGCTTCTCTACTTGTGTCTAGAACGTTTCTGGAAGTGGTAGGTAGGTTCCTCACCTCGATGATTTATATTGGGCCACCCCAAACCGTATGGTGTTCGTTGCGCCCACCAATAGCGGCTGCTTTCACATGATGGATGTAGTCACCAGCCTCTGGAGCTCTTCCGTTGGCGCCTCGCAATTATGTGGCATGTAGTAGGATGCAAGGAGTAAAGACTCATCCTTGACACCTTTCACTGTCACAATCGTCAGATAATCTGTCGAAATACTGTAATCAATATGGGAATATAAACTTTTCTTCATCAATATCGCTGATCTTACCTTGTTAAATACGTTCGGGGTGTATAACATATAGTTTTATAACTTCAGCCCAGCTACCACATTACTCGATGCAATCCATGGTTCCTGGACTAAAGAAAAGTCGGGGCCTTTTCTTTAGATTGAGAAGAAGCTTGACAAGGTTATCTTACTCTTGTGAAGGTTCGTTTGGAGTACCCTCAACTCTTAGTTTTGGACCATCAGACTGCTAGCTGGGTTCTTTCACCAGCTCCACCTCCTGTAGGGGAAGTGATATCTTCTCTGTCGAAATTTTGCTCCATCAAATTGCGACATGGGTGCGCTCGGTTCTAGAGAAGAGGTGGAGGATTAAAATAGCTTAATTTTCACTATTTTCCACCACTACTGCGGCATTTGTTCTAGAGGGTTTTTGAGGTCTACGAGCGCGACGCTGAAACTCCGTTTCACAATCTCATTAACTGCCGCGGCTACCTTGGACTTTGTCGGTTTGTCTGCGTACTTAGACGGCTTCCGGGCTACGTCTTTGCATTTTTTCTTTCTCTCTTGGTTGTCAGAGTTGGAATCCTCGGTCGCCTGCACAGGAGAGCGAAGAAGCTTTTCTTATTTTCTTTTTTTTGCATTAATAATATACTTATAGCGCTTTGTTGGTCCGTGTCTTCTACAACCACCGCATCCTGCTACCGTTGCAGTGGAGGTGTGGCCGCTGACAATACAGTTCTTACGATGTGCCTGTTTGGACCCATGTCCTGATTCGCTTCGTTCATTTATTTTCCTCCATGCTGAGTTTTGATGCAGGAGTCTCTACTCCTAGCGTTTTATACCTGCCAAGTAGCTCATCATACCCATTCACCTACTTTAGAGAATGCATGTAAGGTAGTAGGAAATACGTCAGCCTTCGCTGGGAGCCGATTGCCTGCTATGTAATGTCTCTAACAGGAGCTAGCTTGAGATCAAGACCTTCTAAGCAGCGATACCCATTGCCCAGTCGACACCCAGTCGGAATTTTTGCCGACCTATACTATAAACAGCTTAAAGTATAAAAATATATACATAAGTCAAAAAAATAAAAATATATATAAGTCGATAAAATGAAATAATGAAATACAATTAATTAACAGGAAAACTAGTGATGGGAAAATTAATAAAGTAATAATTATAAATTATAAAACCAACTAAATATTAAAATAATTAAATAAAAAGATAAGAAGATAAAAAATAAGGAAATACAATTTTGAGAAAGACCGAAAAGCATGTAAATGCGAATTATTAAAGGATTTCTTCGGAATTATAATATAAGCCACTAACTTTTCACTCATGCTTGTCTTTTATTTCTAAAACTGATGGAAAGAAAAATAAGCCAAATTTCTGCACAGTACCAAATGCTCATAGAAGAAGTAGCATAGCAGAAAGTACTAATACAGCAGTTTCTAAGAGAACGTACGAACAACTCTTTGGGAATAATTAACAAATTTTAGTTGAGAACAAAGAAGAATGGGCTGAATTAACGAAGACATAGAAGTTGTCGGAACGAAAAACTACGTAAGTAAGTTTTTTCCCTTCGATTTTTTTATTTAAAATCCTTTTCAATAACTTCGAAATTTTTATCTTTCTTTCAGCGTCAATAATAAAAATCATTTAGTAAATAAGGATAATAAATAAGAATAGAATCTAAGAAAATTATTAATTACGAAAAAAGGAAAAGATATTATATAAAAATAATTGAAAACAAGATATTAAATTTAAAAATACATATAAATGAATTTAATAAATTTTAACATTGGCGCGTGAACAGAGCTGAGCATTGAATAAAAATTATATTTGTATTATGATTATTTGCAATCATATACACTGATGGACAAAAGTTTTGGCACAGTGGRTTTTGGTTTCTAGAGTTTTCCATAGATCCGCTAATATAAAAGGAAGGTTGAAATAATGTACTAGTCATTTACTCATCTTTATGCTATCTATCACTGTGCTTAATTTCACTTATGTAATGCGTGTGGTTCTTTTGTTGCAATAATTTACATAAAAAACGAATATATTTCTGTGGACAAAAGTTTTGGCTTAAAAAAGAAAAAAAAACTGACAACAACAAGTGACCACATGATACTGTACCAAATAATATAAACCGTTACTTTTAGAGTGAAATATAGTCTTGCCTAGCGTGCATTAATTACTACAATTCAGTAAAATGGGTCGGAGGCGAGCAGAAACGACAGCAGAGGAGCGAAAAATTATTTTAAATCAAAGCTATGCAGAAATTGGTGAAATAATGAAGTTAAGCCGTTTTACCATTCGGAGCATAATCAAGCGCTTTACAGATGTTCGTTGTCTCCAGAGTTGCGAACGTTCGGGTCGCCCGCGCAAATTTAGTTCTAGAGAGGAGGCATATGTGGTACGTAAAATAAAAAAAAAATCCCAAACTGACTCCAACAAAGATTACTGCTGACCTCAAGGAAGAATTAAATAAACATGTGCATCCGAAAACAGTGCGGCGAGTGCTTATTCATAACGGGTATAAATCCAGAATAGCTCGAAAAAAACCTCTTATTAGCAAAGCCAACAAAAAGAAGTGTTTAGAATTTGCTAAAGAGTATAAAAAGAGACCTATGGATTTCTGSGACAAGGTAATATTCACAGACGAAAGTAAATTTAACAATTTCCAAAGCGACGGTCGAATACGGGTATGGAGAAAGGCAAATACTGGATTTGACAAAAGCAATGTTAGTAATATTGTAAAGCATGGAGGTGGAGGAGTCATGGTTTGGGGATGTATGGCGGCGTCAGGAGTTGGGAACTTAGTATTTGTGGATGGAGTAATGTACAGAACTGTATATATGAACATATTGAAAGAAAACTTTCAAGAAAGTGTAGACAAGCTGAATCTCTGGAATCAGTTCTATTTTCAGCAAGATAATGATCCCAAACATACAGCTTATGATGTTCGTATGTGGATCATTCATCACGTTCCCCACGTTCTTGCAACTCCTCCTCAATCACCGGACTTAAATCCGATTGAGCACTTATGGGATGAACTTAGACGAAGGGTTGAAAAGCACAACGTAACAAGTAAAAGGCAATTAAAAGAGGTACTGCAGTATGAATGGACTAACATTGGAACTGAGGTGACAAAAAAATTGGTTCACTCTGTGCCAAATCGTTTAAATGACGTTATTAAAATGAAAGGCTTAAATACTCGTTATTAAATTAGCATTTTTTTCTCATGTTTCAATACATATTCAAAATGTACCAAAACTTTTGTCCATTGAAATATATTCGCTTTTTATTTAAATTATTACTACAAAACAACCACAGGTATATCATATATGAAATTAAGTATAGTGATAGATAACATAAAGGTGAGTATATTACTAGTACATTATTTGAACCTACCTTTTAAATTTACGGAACTACAGAGCACTGAAGGAACCAACCTCAGCTGTGCCAAAACTTTTGTCCGTCAGTGTACATTGATTTCATTATTTTTTATGAATTGATTACATTTTAATTAATTAACTAACTTTATATACATGGAGGATGGAGTCATGTATAGAAGTTCACGAGAGACTAGGAACGATTCTTTTACTCACGACTTCCGGTCTTTGACCATCCTCTGGATAGCCTAAGAACATCTATTTGAAGGCGAACTACAGTGAGAAGGCGAAACACCATCTTCACCACTTCACTTGGAGTGAATGAACGTCTAGCCACAATCCGCATCAAGGCGAAGTTCTTCAACATATCGCTGATGCCCCGACGGAAGAGAAGGACGAAGTGACTAAAAATGCCTTCTATGAGCGCTTGGAGCACACCTATGAGAACTGCCCCGTCACGATGTCAAAATCGTGCTTAGCGACTTTAACGCCAGGATGGGCAAGGAAGGTATTTTCGGAGAAACAATCTGTATATTCAGCTTCCACGAAGAAATATCCCCAATGGGTTGAGGCTGATCGACTTCGCCGGGGCCCAAAATATGGTTATATGTAGTACTAGATTTCAGCAAAGAAAAATTCATCAAGCTACCTGGCTGTCTCCGGATCGAAAAGCCACCAACCAGATCGATCATGTTGTGATAGATGGAATACACGTTTCTAGTGTTTTAGACGTGCGTACGCTCCCAGGTCCTAACAGCGACTCGGACCATTGTTTCGTTGCAGCAAAAACCACACGTCTACAAACACAAGGAAGGTTCGACGTCATGAAGGTGCAATCACAACAAATAGCCGAACGAGTTTCTACTTGACTTGCACTACTGGTCTCTGAGAGCACTCATCAACAACTCGGTATGAGTGGAAACAGACTGCCTACCTGTCAACGCTGCAATCGACTATTTCATGACCATGAAGAAGTTCGARTAGCAAATAACCGCCTGAAGAACAACAAACTCGTCTATTTAGGAACCATTATAAACACCACCATTAATGTCAACCTGGAAATCCAACGTAGGCTTACTCTTACCAACAGGTGCTACTTCGGACTGAGTAAGCAATTGAGAAATAAAGTCCTCTCTCGACGAGTAAAAAACAAACTCTATAAAGCACTCATAATTCCCGTCGTGCTATATGGTGCAGATGCTTGAACGATGACAACATCTGAATATCGCATCCGATGGAACGATGTGCTGTATGAGATATGTATGAGCTACGCTGGCTAGGTCATGTTGTCCTAATGGACAAAAACACTCCAGCTCTGAAAGTATTCGACGCAGTACCAGACGCTGGAAGCAGAATAAAAGGAAGACCTCCACACCGCTGGAGGGAACAGGTGCAGAAAGACCTGTCCTCGCCAGGAACATCCAAATGGCGCCACGTAGTGAAAAGAAGAAACGACTGGCGCGCTGCTGTTAACTCGGCTATAATCGCGTAAGCGGTGTCTACGCCAATAAAGAAGAAGATTATATACATGGCAATATCTGCACTCAATGTTCAAATAAAACCAAAAATATATAATATATAAAAATGTAAATGAATAATATGTACATAAATCATACTTTTTATTTAAATGAGTTAAGTCTCCCCACTCAACCTGGGAAAAACTGGCGCACACTAGCAAGACAACTTAATACACTAAAGTCGATGAAATTACAACACAGCACTCAATTCGTCACATCACTGCGCACATAAATCTTACATTACATTCGTTTTATCGACCCAGTGCGCTGCGTTTAAGATTTAAAAAAACTCGATCGCCAAAGCCGTCAAGCCGGAAGTCGTCGACATTGATTCTTATTAAAAATATAAAATATTAATATTAAAAATATAAAAGGTTTAAAATTTTATTAAGGTTTGATTAACCGAAAGTGTTTAGGTACCAACAAAATATATTTGATGTCAATAGAACGGTTATTCCATAAAAATCTTGAGGCCTTATAGGCCATAATTTAAAACTTCACATGTTTTGTGGAAACACTTATGTATACGTACATACAGGGTTTGTCCGGAAAGTAATAATACAGAGTCGATTTAAAAACAAATCTGTTAAACCAATCGTTACAATTCCTTAAAAACTTTCGAAATAGGCCCCTTCACGGAAGGCATTCTGGAATAGCCTTGAGAGCCGACGTTCATGCTGCTTGAATCCGCTCTCACGGCTTGCCTTTCATCGGCCTTGTCAGGCAAGGCGCCAGTTAACGACATAACCTCGCTCCGGATCACACACACACACTCAGATACATCTTATCTGTTAMTATACATCTTAAACAAAGACGAGCTATGTAAACCGATAGAACTTGTTTTGACATCACTATCAGTCGATTGATTGACATGAACAATACCAACCCAACATGTATTATCTAAAAATGCATTCTCCACATATAAACAACAAACATCTGGAAATGGAATAATCCACTGTGATAACCACTTCCGCATCTCAACAATAACAAACAAGTGATAGCAAGATAACAGATATCGAATTACAACAAATAAGTTGCAAGCAGATAAGAGCAGCCGCATTCCACAAGTATAAATAGCACAAAGATTATAAAATGTAGTCAGTAAGAAATTATGAATTAAAAAGGCAACACGAAAATAACTGTACTGCCCAATATATATAATTTCTTTTACTCGCGACAAACAATAGTTTGTTAACTGGGTTCTCATATCTGCCATATCCTGACATAAAGGGATAAAACTAAAATCCACGTTCCTGAAGAAGGAAAAAAAAGTTCCTGAACAATTGGAAGCAGCACCGATAAAAGTCGAAATCACGCAGGAACCTCATATAAGGAGATGAAAGCTGTTCAATTTCCGTCGTCCGTTATTGAACACCGACTTCGAGATGCCTGCACAGGAGATCGCAAATCTCAGGGCTCAAATTGGTGCTTTAACTACATCTTAACTGAGAAAGAAGAAAGAGTGGCTACCCTGGAGAACAGCCCACCATCAAATGTGACAATTACGGATCAGCACGAGGACTGCAAACCAAATATAATTAGCGATATGCAGATTAACCTGGATCTTTTTAAAGCATTGCCAGACTTCACGGGCAATATAAATCAATACAGATCCTGGAGAAAACTCACTTGGAAAACATAAAAAAATATGCCACAACCCCGACATATTATACCGCACTTTCGATATTGCATTCGAAAATTCAAGGAGAAACAGCCGATATTTTAATCAACCACAACACGAAGTTCAACTTCTACTCAATCATAAGTCGCCTCGACTACACGTATGTGGACCAGAGACCTTTTACGTCTTACTTACGTATTTCATTACGAAGTCAACAGGGCATTGAACCTTGCTCTAACAAAAATTTAAATGGGAAGCTCAGGTGACCCATCAGAAATACAAAAGTATGCGAAGCGAGAAGCCATCAGAACGTTTATTCATRGCTTTAACAGCAAGTATACAAGCGGCACTCTCTACAGCCCCAATCCAAAGGACTTAGAAACCGCCTACGCCATCGCAAGCACGATATACTACGACAACGAGAAATTCCAATTCGATTTTCCGATACCGCGATGATCAACGAAGACCAAACGTGCAAGTGAAATATACACAGAGTGCACCCACCCCACAGTGCCAAACAATGGACGTAGATTCCTCACGGCAATACAGAAGAGCCAACAACTTCAACGCTGCACCTTTACAAAACAACTACAACCGTTAAATGCAGGGATTACCTCCAAAATCCTTCATCTCGTAACTACAACGCACCAGAGAAGATACAACGAGTGCAAATTTCAAACTAAATACATGAAGAAGAACTAGGCCCTCTCACACCACAACATGGCGGCGATGAATTACGATCACCTGCTACAAAACAAAGTGACGATTATGAATATAAGACAGGCAAAGCAGTTAATATCCTCATCGACACTGGAGCAACAAACAATTACATAAGTACCAAATGTAACATTGGTGAGTCTATTCCAATCAACTCCACAAATGTAAAAACTCCTCTGGTTTCTCAATATCAAGATCAAAAAAAAAAAAAATTATAATGTCAGTGTTAGATAATCTCCTTAAATTTTTTGAAACTGATGCATTAGAAGAATTTGTGATGCTTCTGGGCGAACAAGGACTCAGAACAGTTAAAGCAGAGATTAACCTTTTCGGGTATAAGCTTAGTTATAAATGTAGGGCCAAGAAAGAAAGAGAAATTTTGCAAAAAAACTAATTATACAGTAAGCAATGAAAAATATAGATCTGAAATTGAAAAAATAATGCATTAAAATGAAAGTACTAACTCAATATTACCATTTACCACCACTGTACAAGCCACAATTAGGACGAAATCCGAAGATCTTGTCTGGGCAAAACAATATCCGTACCCTATATCTGATAATGATTTTATTAACAAAGAAATAATTAAACTTTTAGAAAGTGAAAGAATCCAACCTAGTAAAAGTCCGTACAATTCACCCCTTTGGACAGTTGCTAAAAAAGGTACCGACGAAGAAGGGAAACCTAAACGCAGTATAGTTGTAGACTTTCAAAAGCTAAACGCTCAAACTATTACAGATAGATACCCCATACCTGATGTAGCTACGACTATAAAAAATCTTGGTAATGCAAAAATATTTACAACTTTAGATTTGGAATCTGGATTTCGCCAGATTCTTATTAAAGAATCTGACAGAGAGAGAACAGCTTTTAGTGTAAATGGAGCCAAATATGAATTTCTTCGCATGCCTTTTGGACTGAAAAATGCTCCGTAAATTTTTCAAAGGTTGATCGATGATATCCTGAGACCATATATTGGCAAATTTGCGTATGCTTATATAGACGATGTTCTTATTTACTCTTCTTCTTTAGAAGAGCAAGTCGAGCACATACGCATTATTATAAATCAGGGTTGTCCACGGCATTTTTATAACCCTACAAGTAACAAAAGAATCAGCCGTTTACCAAGAATTTTTCACAGCTGAGATCAACTGATCGAAATCTGCCTTTTTTAGGCACAGAAATGTAATTAAAAGAAATGTAGTAGATCAACTTTTTTGTGAAAAAGTATTTGTAATGGAAAACATTAATGAAAACTTTCAAGAATATTTTTGAAACAAAAGTTTATTGTATATTTATTGCTCTTCCTCACCACCTCTGAGGCTGCAATGTAGGCGCGGTACCGATTTTTTTGGGTGTTCGGTT
>NW_017537072.1:169696-171039 GCF_001853355.1 Bactrocera latifrons
TAATTTTAACAAAAACAAAAATTAATATAGCAAATCAGGTACAATTCAGGAAAACAATCTACTAAGTAATAAATAATATTTACAAAATATTTTAAATCACCCATAGCGAAATATTTATTAAAAACCCTATCAAAGGAATAGTGGTGGAAAGACGGGTCCTATACCTGGTACATGAAAACACTTCAAAAACAAAAAAAAATAATATTGATAATAAGCGTACAAACCTAATCGCTAAAATTCTCATTTCAAAATCACAGATCAAGGTAACTATGGAAATGCGACCTTCGACAGATGAACTTTTTGACAAATATAAAGTAATTCAGACTGACAGACATAAGTATATACATATGTATAAATTCCGTCTCATATAGACAGACGAACGGACGTGATTACTATTTATGTGTAACACACAAAAACTTTACGTTTTTGAAATCATTTTGTTTTACTTTTTTATTAAAAGCGTTTACTAGGAAATATGTTCTAATTMTAATGAATAGACATTTTATAATATCAGAATTACAATTTTCACAACAATAGTACGGTTCTACGTTAACCACTTTTTCAAATAATATTTCTGAAAACCCGATCCTATGGCAAGTAGAATCAAAATGTTGTGTATAAATATCTTCGATTTTTGATAGAATATCTATAAATTCAAGGGGTGGTTTTACTATTTGGCAATTACTATATTGCTTTTCTGAAGTGAAGAAAAAATCTTCTTCAGAAATACCACCATCAAATCTTGGCAAGGGCATTAAACAATTATGTTATTTAAAATATTTATAGTACAAATAACCGCAAAAATACTCAAAAGCATTTTTATGTGGAAAGCTGCTTTCATCTATGTACACATTTACCTCGATTTGTATATTTTGAAATGAGGTAGAATTGGTAGGTCTTGGTAAACTTTGAAAAGTTTGCCAAGAGGTATATTGAACCAAAGCATCGTTGCAGGTGCTTTTGAGGGAGCTATTAGAAAACGACTCACACTGGTCAACTGGCAAGAGTTACCAGTTCCCTTTATCTACACAACGAATATATCCTATGCCCCAGGCTTGTCTGAAAAGATATGAGAAACGCTGCGAAGTTATTCTCACATCAAATCCCCCCCACTGCGTATATGTCCGCAAAAATTTTTCTAGTCTATCCTGAGTCAGTTTTCGAGTCATTAAATGTGTGAATCCCTTATGTGACCAGAAGCGCCACAAGCGTCTTAAGCTACTTATATTTAGAAGCCAACATTTTATAAAACTGAAAGTGTTTGTTATTTCGCGACCGAAAGAATCGTACACTTTTATGGAGTTAAGAAACTCCTCGGCTTCTTTAAGAAATTTTAATTGGTC
>NW_017537072.1:178383-179946 GCF_001853355.1 Bactrocera latifrons
TTTGTGAAACAAAAAACATTACAATCAGGTACAATTCATGAATATTAATTACATTAAAAATATAACTGGAAACTATTTAAACAAAAACAAAAATTAATATAAAAAATCAGGTACAATTCAGGAACAACAAAAATAATATTCAAAACAATCTACTAAGTAATAAATAATACTTACAAAATATTCTCAATAACCCACAGCGAAATACTTATTAAAAACCCTATCAAATTAATAGTGGTGGAAAGAAGGGTCCCATACCTGGTAAACGAAAACACTTCAAAATAAAAAAATATTGATAATAAGCGTACAAACCTAATCCCTAAAATTCTCATTTCAAAATCACAGATCAAACTAACTATGGAAATAAATATTTTTTTATAAAATTGGAAACATTTAACAATATATTGATACAATAATTAATATTTTGGACAAAACTGATTAAATTTAATATTCAGGAATTTAAATAATCGAAAAATATTTGAATATTTTATAAAAGTATTGTTAAAGTTATAAATTTTAAGACCTAACACAGCAACACACTATAGCAGATTTGAGGCATTTGAACGTTTTAGTAGTAGAATATTTGTCAAAAAAATCTTGTGAATATCGAAGGAGACGCCCGAAAAGGTCTTCTTGATAATTACAAAAGAAAATTTTATTTACAATTAAATTCTTAGCCTATGGCAAACAAAAAAGTATGCCCACGTGAAAAGGCATCTTTTGTAGTTGAACTTGCATTAGCAAAGCAAAGTTTCTGCAAAACACTTAAGCGACAATGTTTTGCAATGCTTTGATGAAGGTAAAGAAACGCAGGAAATTTTGAAAACCATTCCATTATCCCACCAAACTATAGCATGTAGAACTGAGGTTCTCAGTGCATATATACAGTCCTGTACCAAACAAAGATTGTTAAACTGTAGATATTATTCAATATGCTTAGATGAAAGCACAGACAGTAACAACATATGCCAATTAGTTATTTGTGCAAAAATTGTCAATGATAGATTTGAGAGTTTTGAAGAAGTTGTTATTACTGTTGCTTTCTTTGGTAACTTCACCGGGAAAACTCTATTTGATACTTTACAAGAGCGAACACCAATAAATTAAGCGCAATATGTATAGATGGTGCGCAAAAAAATTGGTCTGATTGGGCAGTTATCTATGAATAACATTAAGGTTCCCGCATTTCATGGTTCCATTCACCAACAAGTGCATTTTTCAAAAAAACTGGGTTGTGTACAAGCAATGGAAACAACAATTAAAATCATAAATAAAATGAAGGGTTATCATAATGCGCTTAACCATCGAAAATTTAAAACTTTCTTAGAAGAAATCGAGGCTGAATATAACGATTTACTTTTACACAGCGAAGTTCGTTGGCTAAGTAGAGGCAAATGTTTGCAAAGGCTTTTCGAACTAAGAACAGAGGTCAAAATATTTTTAGAAGATGATAATTCAGAGTTAGGAAAATCGTTGGTTTCATCATTGAATAATGAAGAATTTATAACGGATCTAGGTTTTCTGTGCGACATCACAAAAATATTTAATCAATTAAATCTGACATTG
>NW_017537072.1:180286-181796 GCF_001853355.1 Bactrocera latifrons
AATCACATTTCTGATCTCATTAGAATTAAGCAATATAATAAAGAAATAAATATAGATAATTTAGTTGACCGTAATTTTTAAAAAGTACGTTTACTTATTTGTACGCACTGTTCCGTATTCGTGTTGTCTGCTTGTAAATTTCCGAATGTACGCCAATAACCAACACAAGCATAACGTGCACACAGTCACGATTGACAACACTGTTATAAAAGCACTTCATCAAGCTAACATGAAGATTTCCAATAAAAATTCACACTTCTTTAAAGACTGATTATAATATTTGGGGGCACATAATTAAATACAATAAAATCACCGTCGATCCCGTAAAAATACAAGCTATAAAAGATTTTCCCACTCCTACTTCACTAAAGGAGCTTAAATCTTTTCTATGCCTCGCAAACTATTATCGAAAATTCATAAAAAATTTTTCAGCCATTGTTAAACCACTTACCACGTTTCTCAGAGGAGACAACGGTAAAATATCAAAAAATCAAAGCGCAAAATATAAAATCACATGAGATGAACCTGCAATAGCTGCATTAAGAAGAATAAAAGAAGAATGATTGAATCAGATTTCAGCAAACCCTTTGAATTGACCACAGAAGCTAGTAACTTTGCAATAGGAGCTGTATTATCACAAAATAAAAAACCAAGAAAGAGTTACTCGCAATTTTGTGGTCCTTACAGAAACTCCGAAATTACGTATATGGCATAGCAGACTTAACTGTATTTAATTTTTGCAATATCAAAAAAAACCCCCAATACAAAATCAAAAAGATGGAAAAATTTCATCGAAGAATATGGTGCTAAAATCACTTACAAACCTGGACATCCGAACGTTGTTGCCAATGCGTTTCCCGCCAACAAATTGATAACACATCTAATTATGATAATTCCCAAAACTCAGCACAAAGCTCCCCTATACAAAAAATCAAACGTCTAAAACAACCATTTAATTGCTTTAAGAATCAAATTATCATAAAACAATCAGATGAGAACCACGCCCAAATAAAATCGCAAAATATTTTTTATTATAGTAGACATACACTTTTCTTTAACACTAAGACTGAGCTATTGGACATATTAAAAAAATGTAATCAATGGAGGATGGAGTCATGTGTAGAAGTTCACACAAGTGAGGAAAGTTCTCTGATCGCCATTCACTTGGGAGTGGCCAGAAACGATTCTTTTACATATGACCCAAGCAGCTCACGACTTCCGGTCTTTGACCAAGTATCCTCTGGGTAGCCTAAGAACATCCGTTTGAAGGCGCGCTAAAGTGAGAAGGCGAAATATCCCCTACGTAGGGTTGTGCGCTTGGCTTGGGACCCGCCACGTAAAAAAACACCCCCAATGAAAAATTCACAACAGCCTCGGATGAGAGACCCCCCTTTTGATGACGACCATGGCAAACGAATTAAGGACTATGATTTGAGTGCATGCACCTGGAATGTCCGGTCCTTTAATTGGGAAGATGCCGCTGCCCAGCTGGTTGATGTCCTCGTGAAAA
>NW_017537072.1:184771-185992 GCF_001853355.1 Bactrocera latifrons
CTCTCTCGACAAACAAAAACCAAACTCTATAAGTCACTCATAATACCCGTCCTGCTATATGGTGCAGAGGCTTGGACGATGACAACAACTGATGAGTTGACGTTGCGCGTAGGCCGCGGCGAGTATCGCATTCGATGGAACGATGAGCTGTACGAGATATACGACGACATTGACATAGTTCAGCAAATTAAAAGACAGCGGCTACGCTGGCTTGGTCATGTTGTCCGAATGGACGAAAACACTCCAGCTCTGAAAGTATTCGGCGCTGTACCCGCCAGGGGAAGCAGAGGAAGAGGAAGACCTCCACTCCGTTGGAAGGACCAGGTGGAAAAGGACCTGGCTACGGTTGGAATGTTCAATTGGCGCGATAAGAAGAAACGACTGGCGCGCTGTTGTTAACTCGGCTATAATCGCGTAAGCGGTGTCTACGCCAATTAAGAAGAAGAATCAAACCAAATGTAGCAAACGCTATAAAAATAGACGAACAATTATTATTTTACGTCGAAAATGGCATTATCAATACATTTCCCAATCCCCCTGTCATTCTAACTCATAACATGGTTGACGACATAACCGACATCGAACAGCAAAAACAAATCATAAATGAAACACACAGACGTGCACACAGAAACTACAAAAATAATGCACAGGAAATTTCCCTAAAATATTACTGGCCAAACATACGTAACGCTTGTAAAAAAGAAGTACAAGACTGTGAAATTTGTCTCACAAAAAAATACGAACGCCGACCAAACAAACAACCAATTGGTTCTGCACCAACGCTAAACAAAGTAGGCGAATACATACACTTACCGGGCGATTCTGTACTGTGATACAGTCTCAAGTCTCTAAATTTGAGATTTTTAGTTAGAGACAATTTTTGAGACTTGAGACAATTTTGCTATCCTGTAAGTGACAGTCACAAAATCTATTAAATTTCATTATTCATTTGAATGAAAATAAATATGTCGATAATAAATATTTAATTTCTATAACATAGTCAAAAAACATAATTACCAATAAAAGTAAAAATATATGTTGACTTTGTTTCATAATATTTACGGAATTTATGTAGAATTGATTTTATTTAATCTTTTCGAGTTTGAGTTGCTTACAAAATATAAAAAAACGAGAATCGATTAATATCTATGATGATCTTTATTCAGTATATTCAAAATGGCAGACCAGAGTTCTTTTTAGTTTTGTGACCTGCTAACTATT
>NW_017537072.1:186332-210607 GCF_001853355.1 Bactrocera latifrons
TTGAGCGTATGCACAGTACAATTATTGAACTTGCGAAAGTTTTAGCTGACCAGAATAATTCCGCACCGAATATCAAATTTTGAAGCTGCTCGGCAGTACAACAAATCCATACATTCCGTTACCAACGATAAACTCGAGGACGTGATTTTTACCAAAGGGGGTATCCCAACATCCAAGAACGAATATAACAAAACCAGGAAATAGTCTTGCGTCATCATAATCGCAATCGAAAGCAGCTGAACTATAATCCAGGTGACGTAATATTTACCCAGACACATAGGCGTAATAAGAACGTAAGAAAATACGAGAAGCACGTTGTACAAAAAGATAACGGAAAGGCTGTAACGAATAATAAAGGACGGATTAACCATATGGATATTATAAGAGTAATAATTTTCTTTTTAATTTTCCCTATCGTATTATGCGACAATGTCATAGTTTTAAGTAACAAAAAATATGTTCTCGTAGAAACTGACCCCGTATACATATATAAAAATAGTTCTTTTCTATATCATATTTCAAATTTATCAAAAATACTTGCGCTCTATGAAGACATAATGAGATTTTCTTAGAATTTAGAAAAACAGCCCGAAACAAAAACATTAATTAAAAAAATAGAAACATTAAAAAATCAGCTTCTGCCAAATGTATATAGGTCCAAAAGATCTCTTAACTTTCTTCGTTCTGTACTTAAATTTATAACTGATAAGTGACTACCTTACCGAAAGAAAAACTTCAATTAATATGGTAATAGAAAATAATAACAGACAAAAGAGCATTAATTCGCAGTTTGAAAGAATACTAGAAACACTCGATCCTAAAGCAATAAAGGATAATTTAATAATATTCATTCGCATTAGTGTATGTACAGTGAACAGACGTGTAACAGATTTATTCTGTGATCAAGCATAGCAAAAGAAAAGAAAAAAAAAAACACGACGAAATGTCTTCATCTAAATTAAGAAAACCTTCGGACACTGATAATTCAAGTGTGAAACATGGGAAAAGGCGAAATTATTGGACGCCTTTACAAGCTCTTGAAGATGAAGACATTGRTGCGGAGCATAGTGAAAGTGCCCAAAATAATACAACGCCAAAAGCTGTTCTTCCGCCTATCAAGGTTTTAGTGCAAGATATTGACTACATAAAAAAACTTTTAATTAGCAAAGGCATATCAGAGTTTTTCTTGAAGAAAATATCAATAGGAATAAAAATTCTTAGTGAGTCAAATGGATCATTCGTCAAAATCAAAAAAGTGTTAAAAGAAAGCTTATGGCAATACTTTGCACATGTTGTTCTTCATGGCCTCGAAAATAAAACGCCAGGCGAAGTGAAAAACGAACTAATATCCATTGGATTAAAGTGCAAAGAGGTCAAAATGGTTACTAAATCATTTGAACACTATAAAGACACYAWTTATATAGTACATTTTGAGCGCAGTTCGGTAAATTTGCAAGATTTGAAAACTCAAGTAAAATCACTATTTCGCGTTATTGTAAGATGGGACTACCAACGCAAGATAAAAAACGAAATAATTCAGTGTCGCAACTGCCAAATGTACGGGAACGTGGATGCTTTGTGAAACCAAATTGCGCGAACTGCGCTGGAAAACACAAAACTTCGGACTGCACCTTTACGGAAAGAGTGCGATGCGCAAACTGCAATAGCAATCACAAATCAAATGACGCCACGTGTCCAAATCGGGCCATGTATTTACGCATCAAAGAGAAGTATAATAATTCTCTAGTACCTCATTCTCGGCCTTTACAAAAAGCGCGAATGCAAGCAAAGCCAGGCCTTTCTCTTTCACAATTTCCACCTCTCTCTGGAGAGCGTTCAACGATCGCTGCTGGAACAACAACAACACCGCAGAATTGGCGCTCACGTTGTAGTGCAACATCAGATAATATAAATAACAATAGCCTCTTTACTAAAAAAGAGATCAATGAGCTAACTTTTGAGCTCATACTAAAATTAAGAGAATGTAAAACTAAATACGAGCAATTTAATACAATTGTCCAATTAGCAATTAGGTTTCAGTATTCTACTCCTAAGTAATGAATACATCTAAGTGGAGAGTAATATTTTGGAACTGCCGTAGCATCCGCAATAAATTTATGGAACTATTTAATTATTTAGTCAAAACCGATATTGAAATTTGTATCTCTCTGAAACGGGGCTAACGCACTCAGACAAACTTTATCACCCTAGTTATGTTTGTGTACGTAAGGACAGAGAAATGATGGAAGGTGCCATATTAGTTAAGAAATCTATTATCTTTACTGTAGTACCTAATATAAATACCGAAGTAGTGGAAAGTATCGGAATTGAAATTATTTCATCAGAAAACAAAAAAGTTAAACTTTTCAGCTCTTACTTTCCCGGAGGTACTAATACCCAGGAACTTAAAAATAAATATAAAAAAGATTATAGAAAACCCTTCGGAGTCAACGGATATTTCATCCATTGTGGGGATTTTAACAGCAACCACCGGGATTGGGGATGCTCGACAGCAAACGCATGGGAGAATATTCTACACGAATTCACAACATTCTTTCCAATAGCAGTATCATATTCAAACTACCCTACGTATGTATCATCGTCCAGCAGGTGTGCACCATCGAATATAGATTTGGTTCTATCAAACATTTCCAGCCATTTAAAACCACCAACAGCGCTAAATGAATTATTTTCTGATAATTTACCTGTTAAGTTTGTTCTTAATTTAAGTTTCACGCAGCTTGAAAATCTTGAAATTGACTACAATAAAACGAATTGGAAAGTTTATCGTCGCTCCATCAGAAATGCTCTGCTTAGTCTACCTACAAATCTCCAACAAGTTAATTGCTYTGAGGAAGTTGATAAAAATATAGAAACCTTTTATGACAGCATAAATATCGCAATTCAAAATTCTGTACCTTCTAAGAAAGCCCAGAAAACTTTCTTAAAACTACCTGGTTTTATATTAAACCTAATAAAAATTAGATATTACCACCGTAGGCAATGATGTAGATACAGACAACGTTCTAATCATGAATTTATACTCCACAAAAATCCGTAATGAAATCTTCAAATTCAGAAATGAATCTTGGAAAAGAAAGCTTAGCTCACTTGAAAGTAGAAGTAAGCCCTTCTGGAACATCTRCAAAATACTACGCAAAAAACATACACAAATCCCTCCTTTACATAGTTAGGATAATTGTAACAATAATGAAAAAGCTAACCTCTTCGCTTATAAATTCCTTGAAAATCATAAAGAGTCAACTCAATTTAGCACACCAATGCAGGAAAATTTGGTTACCACAACATTAACATTAACTTACTTCATCACCATTAGACTGAATTTGTAGACGAAAAATCTGCAACATATTTTCGTAGAGCCCCACTAAGAAAATCAGCAGGTCATGATGATATTAAAAATATTATGTTAAGATATCTGCCTACAGAAGCCATACTGTATTTCACGTTTATAATAAACTCTTGTCTAAAATTGCAATATTTTCCTCGCACCTGGGAGACTGCAAAAATCATACCAATCCGAAAGCCTGGTAAACCAATTAATATTACGGATAGTTATCGACCAATTAGTCTTCTAAGTAGCCTTAGCAAAATWTTTGAAAAAGTTATTCAACAAAAAATGTCTCTATTTATAAATCTTAATCAAATATTACCAAATGAACAATTTGGATTCAGACAGTTTCACAGTACAACGCACCAGATTAAACGTATCTCTAATCATGTAAAGTCAAACTTCGAAATCAAACAGTCAACCGGTCTAATATTACTGGACGTAGAAAAAGCATTTGACACAGTGTGGCATAATGGTCTTATATATGAATCAGTTAATTTTCACTATCCATTGCGTCTGATAAAAATAATTCAAAGTTTTTTGACCAATCGCTATTTTTGTGTGTGTTTAAATAATGATTACTCCGACATGATCCAACTACCGGCTGGAGCTCCACAGAGATCAGTGCTTGGCCCCTTGTTGTATACACTATACTGTTCCGATTTCCCAAGAATTGAAAATTGTCATTTTGTTATGTATGCCGACGACACTGCAATTTTCTATTCGCACGAGTTTGGCAATGACATAGTAACTAAGTTACAGGGTGCACTATTCAACATTTCAAACTACATGAAAAGATGGAAAACCAGAATTAACGCTAGTAAAACACAAGCTATATTTTTCACTAGAAAAAGGAGTCCTTGCTATTTACCAAGCTCAAGGCTCAAACTGGAAAATCACGAATTACCTTGGGCCAGCTCTGTGAAATATCTTGGTGTTACTTTTGATAAAAAAATTACTTATAGTGAACATATAAAACACATACAAGAAAATGTGAACATAGCTATAAAAATGCTGTACCCTTTGATTAATAGAAAGTCTAGTATGAGCAAGGAAAATAAATTAGCAATCTATAAAACAGTTTTCCAATCCATAATTTTATAAGCTTGCGATGCATGGGGCACAGCCGCTGCGTCGCATTTGAAAAAACTGCAAATAAGTCAAAATAAAATCCTTAAAATGATGCTTGGTCTTCCTTGGGATTTCTCTACCATAAGACTTCATAATCATTCTAACATCAAACTGATATCAGAACAAATTCAAGTATTGACTGACAGATTCGTGATACGTTGTGCTTTCTCTGACAATATGTTAGTATCTAATCCACATCCATAATAGTTGTAAAACTAGTTTGTAAGATTTATAGCAGAGGTTTTTATATAGTAGTACTTTCCTCTGAAATACCTTTTATAGAATAAATAGAATCTGTAATAACAAAAAGAAAAATGTTGTAGAATTAAGGTTTATATACCATATTCTGTGAATTGTACGCAATTTAAGTCTATAATGTGATATATTTCTTTCTACTTAATAAAGAATTTGAAAAAAATTTTGAAAAATAATTTAATAATAGGAGAAATTTATAACAAATTACAAACAATAAATAATACTATTAATAGGAAAAAAATAAAAGTTTTTTACTCAGCCACACTTAATACTTAATCTGAATGATGTGCATAAAGTAATAAACCATGAGCAGTTGGATCTGCCTTTAGTTAATATATTGGAATATTCTGATCCATAGAATATAATTATAATTTTCAAATAACCAATACTCGAAAGTAACTGTAGACTATTTAATGTATACACTTTATCACAAAAGTATGGTAAAATTCATTTACATAGATCCTAAGATAGCAAAATGCAATAATTATCAAAAATTTAAGAATTTTTTCAGTATATTTRTAAATCAGAACATTCCGATAATTGTACTGTCAAAATTGATTAAAACTGTATGTTTTATTTTAAAATATATCATCGAGTATCTTTAAAAATTCACTACACTCAAAACCTCGCCAATAACTTAAATGAAATCCGATAAGTTTCGTATACGCATATATGTTTGGTTTATTATTTCGTTATTATATTTAATATAAGTAACAATAGTTAATATGTATGTATTATAATATTTTGTTGTAAGATCGGTTGACGAATTAAGTAGCGTGCAGGACCGTTGTCGTTATTGAAAGTATAAGCGAATGTATCAAAAACGAATGTTTCCGCAATCCTCTTGTCCAGCCTTTTTGTTAAGTGGGTTGATTGATATAGAAGTGTGGTGAATTGTGGTGCGTAGTTATGTATGAGTATACTGTCATCGAAAGTGCTGTGATAGTGTGTGCCAGTTTTTACGGGTAGAGGSGGCAGATGCTTAACTCATTTAATCATCCTGGGCCTTCCTAGGTGAATATTTTGCCTAGTATTGTACGTATAAGTATGTATTTCGACGTACCACTGGTGGAGTAGCCAAAGCGCGGAATACATTCTGACAGCAGAAGTATTTCGTTATGGAGTTATAATATACTCATATTTATCCGTGTGTGCAAAGAACGGAGTTTGGTTTGAAACATACCGCATGTATTTGAATGTACATTTTAATATGCGGGTTGGTGCTTAAGAGAAGCAACTTTATCTTCCGGGTTTATTTGATTTTACTGAAAACTTTTGGTATTTGCGATTTTTTTTATCGTTTTATTAAGTGGATTATTTATTATTTGCCTTTTCTGTATGATCGGCAATTGTTTCCAAAAGTTTTAAAGATTTTGAATTTTGATTTCTAATAACGATTCAGAGTTTTCTTGAATCGGTGAAGAGACAAATGTAGTGCAGTATCTTAATATAATAATACTTTGTTAAATGAATTTAACAWCCTGTTTTGAGCGTGTAGCTCCTACAGGTGTATTTTGATTTGTTGCGTTATTAACCATTTTGGTTTTATTTTAATTTTTTATCCTCTCAGTGTAATTGATTTAAATAAGGTGATAGGGCATTGCTGGAAACCGAATACTCTGTTTGGTAAATAGAGTTTTGAATTTCGATTATTTTACAAAAAATGTTAGTTTTAATAGCTTTTTTTTTGTTTTTTTACTTGCGACAGAATTAATTTTATTTTAAATTGGGTTTCTGCTTTAATTAAGTTATATTTCTTATGTCCTAACGTTGTGTAATGAGGCACACCCTAATACATGTACTCGTACATTCGTATGTAGGTACTTATGTTTGTGCGATTGAGAGCTCGTTGAAGAGATCAATGCTGTTTACATAAGGATGCTTAAATTGTTTGTGTGTTTATGATTAGTCTTATATTTTTAAGCAAATGAGAGCTCCTTAGAAAGATCAATACGCTTTTTTGCATGCAATCCTGCTTGTTTTGTGTACCAAAGAACAAGGGGTATTACCGGATAGTTGCCAATGTGGACTTTAAATATGTTTTTGTACTATTATGTGTTAATATGTAATATATTGATATTTTTGTTTAGATTCATAGGCAGATTCTTTGCCGTATGATTATATGTACAAATATATTATATTTATAAGATAAGGCAAGTAAATATTTGAATTGTTTTTTTGTTTGTAGGCATCGAATAATTAGGTATTGTATTCATGTATGTATGGTAATCCTTTTGTATGTAAAGTGCGCTTGGAATGTACGTATATATGTATGTATGTCTCTCCCGCCAATTTTGTTCCTCCGCTTTTTCCAGTTGGTTGGTGTTGTGTTTGTTGTTTTGTTTATTTTATGTTGTTTTAGACTCGCGCGAGATACATATGTATATAAATAGCCCAGCAACAAACAGTAAAACTGATAAATTTGCTGAATTTCTTAATGAAATAAATAGCACAACCGGAAATCAGTAAAATTGTAATATGGTACCATTTCCTTTGCTATTGCAAAAATCAACTTAAAAGATACAAAACCAAATCACTTTGTAACAATATTTCCGAGAATCTGTTTAAACTATTAAAGTTWTGAGGTTACTACCTTAATCAGAATTTAGGTAAAAAAGATGTATAAGCAAACACTTTCTTGCAAAACATATGTAATAAGTATAATAAGTATTTATGATTTGTAAGCAATAATTCATTGCAATAGTAACTCCAATAATTATAATTAATAAAGTGAAAGTTCAGTCTGATTCCAATATCCAAACCACTTGGTTTAATTCTTTAGGGCCAACTCGGTGCTAACTTTTTAAAAACGCTCGACCGCGACCGTGATACAAAATTGGTGCAGTCGGTAGGATCCTTAGAAAGTAGTAAGGATTCATTGATACGAACCGTGTGCGAGAAACAAAAAAATGTTTTCCCTCCGGAAATCGCTACACCAAATAGTTTTTTATAAATCCCAAAACTAATTCTGCGATTCTGTATCCAACTCAGGAGTTGACCAGACCCTCCAGAATATAATTAACTATATACAACAATTCGGATAGATGCAATAATCGACACTACCGAGGGTGAAGTGAACGGTAATTGTAAAAGGAAAAATTAAACCAAACGTTTAGAAGTGAAAACGAAAAGGCGTTAACTCACCTGATCAAGTTAGAAAATAAAAAAAGCTTCTGTGAAAGTTTTTTGCAGTGAACACGTCACAAGACAGAAAGAGCGTGAATTCATCAAAAAGTTAAAGTTTATAAAGTAAAGTAACCTAAACCATTAAAGATAAAATTAAATCATCAAGTCACCGAGCCTACGATAGCAGGGGAAAAATGGAGAACGATCAGACCCACATGGGGGCAGTCAACTTGGCAGAGGAGCTTGCTCGCAGAGAGCAACAATTAGAGCAAATGCGGCAAGCTTACCTCGAGCTAAGAAACCGGACAAAAGGAAGCAACAGTAACAGACATGCACTCATAAAAACAGTAAACGACCTGCCGATATTTACGGGGACAGGCGAGATTTCAATAAATTCATTCTTCAGCCACATCGAATATCTACTATCAACAACGAACGACACAGAACCACAAAAGGAAGTGAGGCGAACAATATACTACAGGACCATCCAGGGAGAGGCGAAAAACACAATCATAAGTATACCCCAACCAGATAACTGTCAGCTGATAAAGGAAACATTAAAATCTGTATAAAAAGATTGGGAATCTTAAAGTAAGTTCTGTTAATTAACTTATGAGAGAAATACAAAATATTAAATATAAGTCGAACGAACTGACAGTGTACTATAGGGGTGACAGCTACATTGACATAAGTAACATGGACAGTTTGTTAGTAAATACAGTAAAGCAGATGACTCAAGGAGTATTACTAGAGAAAATTTATAAAGAAGGGAACGTAAATGAAATAATAAGGATAATGGCTAGTAGAAGATTTGAAGTCAGTAATATTAGTCCGGAATACATGAAATTCAAAATCAAGGGTGATAGTTCAGCGGAAAAATATAGTAATAGGTATCCTGATCGAGGACAAAGACATAATACAAATTATAGAAATAGAGAAAATCAAGGTTCAGATAATCAAATATTCGAAATTGCCATTAAACATAATACATCAGGCCAATTTAAACAATATAATAGTGGAAGATTTAATAATAATTATACACCAAATTCAGGTAATTTTCAAAGACCACAAGCGGTAGGGAACCCTAGGCAAAATTTTAATCAAAATCAATCCAACCAATATAGACAGAATTATGGTCGAAATAATCAATTTAAACAAAACCAAGGCGAACCGATGGAGATAGATAATATCCAATATAGTTCAATGAGCCCTCAATTGGCAAGACACCCTAATTCGCACTATAGCCAAAATCGCTTATACTCGGGTAGGCAAGGCCAGGTAGGAGCTTCACGATCTGATATAGCAAGAGAAGAAGAAGTTAATAGTAGTATTTTTTTTATGAACCAGCCTCGGAATCATTACCTAAAATAAAAATTAAAATTAATAATAAGAATTATATCGCACTAATTGATACAGGAGCTAGTTTAAGCCTGATCAATAGCGAGATTGAAGATTTTCCAAACATTAAATTGAGAAACCCTTTAACATTTAGTACAATTACAAATGAGGATAAAATAAATTATGAGGTGCATACATCAGCACCAGAAGAATTTAACTTACCTAGTAACGCGAGAACAAGATAGAAAGTTACACCATTAAGAGTATGAAAATATGACTATATAATAGGAATGGACATGCTTACTTTTCTCAATATGTATATAGATATAGAAAAAGGGAAAATAACTCTAAACCGAAAAGAAAATTCGATTTTAAATAAACTAAATGACTTAAATCAAATTTGTAATCTTGAAACTGCAGAGCTAACATTAGAAAGATTAAACCTAGAGCATTTAAATGAGGAAGAAAATAGAGAAATAATTCAATTACTCAAAACATATAATAAATTATTATTTAAATACCGTGATAAATTGACTAGCACAACGGAAATCCAACATGAAATTAAAACCACAACGCAGCAGCAGATTAATTCAAAATTGTATAGGTATGAAGGAAATGGAAGAGCAGGGAATAATCCAAAAAAATCATTCAAGAAACTCAAGCCCATTAATAGTGGTGCCAAAAAAAATAGATAATTCAGGTGAGAAAAAAACATACAGAATTGTGATAGACTATAGAAAATTGAATGAGGTTACAATAGATGACAAATATCCCCTTCAAATATTGATTCTATTCTACACAAATTAGGGAGAGCACAATATTTTACTACTTTAGATTTAACAAAAGGATATCACCAAATTCTAGTAAAAGAGGACGATCGTGAAAAAACAGCTTTTGGACTGAAAAATGCACCAGCCACATTTCAGCGGCTAATGAATGAAATACCCCGAGACTATAAAAATAAAACATGTGTAGTGTATTTAGACGACATTCTAATATTTAGCACATCATTGATGTGTTGGCGATGCCACTCTTGTGTAAAATGTAAAATTACTCAAAGCTCTAACAAACCTCACGTTATTTTACAAATAAAAGCATAAAATAGTTCTGTTACATCATTTATAATAACAATTTTTTTGCTTAAAAATTTTACTTTGAACAAAATATTAAAATTTCATTGAAGTGCAAGGTATTAGTATGGCCACAACGAAATTGTGTACATGCAAAATGGACAACTGCGTTGTTTTGTATACATGCGGGCCATTGTTATGTTGCTGCCCTCTCACAAACGTTCATGTAGTAAGATTCACAACGCCGTTTTCAGTTCACTGTCGTGCTGCTGCAGTCTGTCGCTAGCATTGTGTTCTGCACATGAATGAACATATTAAAGCGATTGGCGAAATTTCTAAAATTCCTGAAAGTAAAAATCTTAAAATTCAAATTGATAAATGCAATTTTTTGAAGAAAGAAACAGAGTTATTAGGACATATTTTAACGGAGGAAGGCATGAAGCCAAATGTATAATATATTTGCCTCTACTGTATTAAAAAGAGCTACATATAATATTTGTTTTAACTGTACTTGAAACTGAAGCCAACTCGCTCAGTTATATTCTTTTGTACCATTATTCATTCGCAAATAAATTTTCTGGAAGATAAGACGTGTTGCTCTGCTGGTATTGTATTCAGTTCCTCTAAACCGGCTGCGGAATCAGGCTAAATTACTTTTCTACAGGTTATGGGCCGAGGCACACGAAAAGAGGTTAGTAAGCGAAAAAAAAAAATTAATAATAATAAATAAATGAAACTATTAAGTCGGAACTCGATGATGCCAATTATGTGTCGTGATTAATCCACATGAAGAGTGTGCTGGTTCACTCAGAGTTGTGGACAGTAGTTAGCGGAAAGCTAACAAAAGGTAAAAATTCATCGGTGGAAGAAGTGTCGGCATTTGATTGAAAAGACGAAAAGGCGTTGGCGAGCATGTTATTGTACATCAAATCGTCATAAGTTAGCCACGTGAGATATTGTGTGACAGCAGCAGCAGCATGGAATAAACTGAAGGAGATTCCTCAACCTAGTGGCCCTGCAAGAAAAGTGACACTATTTCGACAGTTGCTGTCATTAAAATTTGTAGAAGGTGATATGATTTCAAATCATATAACTGAGTTTTTCGAAGTTCAGGAGGGGTTGTCTGAAATAGGTGTCAACCTTCCAGATGAAGTGGCAGCCATAATTTTGTTGACAAGTTTACCAAAATCGATTGAAAATTTTGTAGTGGCCATTGAATCACGTGATACATTGCCTACATTGAATGCACTTAAGCTAAAATTGCTTGAAGAGCGTGCAAGACGTAACGGCGAAAAATCCGTTAATTCAGAATCACACCACGCGTTAGTTGCGAGAGCGAAGTTTCAAAAGAAATCCTGGCGGCAGCATCAAAGTCGACAGCGACGGCAGCAGTAGCGCAGAAGTGCAGTCGTCAAGAAATAGCGAACAAAAAAGACAACGAGGAAGATGTTACAATTGCGGAAGATTTGGGCATTTTGCTGCACACTGTAGAGAACCGCGAAAAGAGCAACGTGTAGAACAGCAAGTGAAGAATAAATCGTCAGGTATTCTCGCTTCTGCTTCTCCCTTCAAAATACGTCGTGACGTTTGGTGTATAGACAGTGGGGCAACAGCACATCTCTGTTTTGATCGTTCGTTATTTGTATCAAACAAAGAGAGAACTGATAAAATAGAACTCGCTGATGAAAAATACGTAGAAGCGGAAGGAGCTGGTGAATTGCAGATTGAAAGTGGTAAATTTTTGTTAAAGTTAAAAAACGTTTTATATGTGCCTCAGCTGCGATGCAATTTTATTTCTATAAGCAAAGCTTGCGAACGTGGATATAGTGTTGTATTCGAAGAAAAACAAATTTTGGTGAAAGATAGAAACAGAGAAATAATAATAAGAGCGCAAGAAGAAGATGGTTTGTTTGTAGTGAATTTAAAAACGAACAGGTGCATGCTCACAAATAGCAGAAACAGTGAAGCAAGTGTGTGGCACAATCGTTATGGGCATTTAAATTATGGCAGTTTAAATGAAATTGTGAACAAAAAAATGGTATATGGACTAAAAGTGAATACATTAACAGAAAACATTGATTGTGTAACGTGCGCTAAAGGAAAATTTGTGTAAAACCGTTTGCTCGCGCTTCTCAAAATCGTTCTAACGAAGTATTGCAAATTGTGCACTCAGATGTATGCGGGCCAATGAATAAGAACTCAATTGGTGGCTCCAAATACTTTGTGAAATTTATTGATGAAAAGCAGAGAACATATAATATAGAGAAGGTTCAACTACGGACAAGCGTGTGAACTGTCAAGAGCCATGAATTTTCTATTAGTGGATTTCACCACTTTTGGCTCGGCAGGAGAAAMTTTAASAKAAATGAGTGAACAGAGCTGAGAATTCAATGAGAATTATGCTCTGAAATATACATTACTTTTACAGGCGCTTGTCGGCCTTCTGGCTTATATTTTTATACGTTTACATGCTATAATATCAATTGATATGAATATAATTTTGCGAATTTTTGTGAATTCATGCAAAATTGATAACATTATCTTTAATTTATGCAGTTCTGAAAGCAATATTTGTATTAAATGGGCATATTAAATATTACTTATCTTTGATAATTTAATATAATTTCAGATATGATATATTATCATATCATAAAAAGTACAACAACAATATATATAAATCACACCTTTTATCATTTAAAACTTCCATACGCATCTATCCTGCAGATATGTATGTCAGTATAAATCAAGTATTATCATTTATCAGTAATATAAAAAGCGCGCGCTTCTCTATATTTACGCACACACATATGTATGTATGTGCGTATGACATTCTCACACAAATAATATATGCGTACGCATGTAAATCAAAAAATACAAACATTCTTCTGGAAAAACAACAATAGTCTCAAAAATCATCATACATACTTACAATATGAGTACACATGTAAATATGTGCGTATGACATTCCCACACATACAATGCATACACGACATCCATACTTATATGCGTTCACATGTGAATATGTCACCAGCAAAAATTATAAATATTGTTCTACAAAAAAAAAAAAAAGAATCGTTTGCAAAGGCATCAGAAACTAATATTGCAGCCAAATTGCCGACGTCAAAATTTATAGTAAATTACACAACAACAAAATTTTCATTCATGAACGCAAACGTACTTTCAAAAAGCATATTCGATTCATTCATAAAAGCAGACGGCATTACATCTCCCCGAGCATGCCTTGCCTACAAGCGTCTTTTCGCGACGATTTCAAAAGCTAAAAATCATAAATTGAATATATTTCTGAAATGTATGAGATGGAAAAAGTGTCAACCCCGCAAAAATAAGTATTAAAATATATTAGAATAAAATTGACAACATAGTTTATTTGTCGATTTTCAATTCAAGAAATGTTTCAACGAAAATATTCAATATTCCTCTGATTCATGTGTACAGTCAATCCCCGGCTAAGTAGTACTCCGCTTAAATGAAAATTAAATCCCTCGCTCATCACTTTTAACAGTCTATATTATACCTTTTCACGGTTATATATGTCACGGTTTGTTTTTGGAAATACCTAGAAATTACTGTATACGACTTATTTAAGTATCCGCAGTCGCTTATGTACCATATTATATTTTTATTTTAACTAACTATAAATATCTATATCTTTGAYTGTGGCACATAACCAGGATTGACTGTATTTGTCAAGGAATGTGAAAAAATATTTTGTAATGCGGAAATATTTTTGCGCAGCTGCGTCGATACATACATGCAAGCTCACGCATAAACATATGTACATATTTATSCTGGCGGCAAAGGAAGAGGTTTCGGTACAGCTCTGTTTTTCTACCATTGGCTTTTTGACAAAGTTTGGTTGTCCGTGACAACGGAGTTTTGGTATGCAACAATGGGTTTATATATTTACGTACATACAAAGTTGTGTCTAGACAAATTTACAAACATAAAGCGAATGATTCTTTCAAATTTGTTTACATGAACACAAAATTACGTACATATGTGAATATGTTCAATTCTGCTATTTTCGGTATTGGTGAAATCCGCTAATAATATTGTTGTGGTGAAATCCACTAATAGGAATCTCAACCCCTCCAAAAAGAGGAACGAGATGACAATCGGCACACCCTGAATCTTCTCTATATTATACGTTCTCTGTGACAAGTCGCGATACGTGAGTGTATATTTTTTAAAATCAAAAAGTGAAGTTTTTGCAACATTTAAGACTTATAAAGAAATGAGTGAAAAACAGACTGTTAAGAAAATAAAAATTATGGGAAGCGAGAATGGTAGGGAATAGCTAAGTGATGAATTCGAAAAATATTTGCGTGAACATGGTATTCGGCAGCAATTGACGCATACACCGAAACAAAATGGTGTGGCAGAGCGTGCCAACCGCACGTTGGTTGAGATGGCTCGCAGTATGATTGTGCACAGTGGGTTAGACGAGTCTTTTTGGGTAGAGGCAGTGTCAACAGCGGCATATCTACGCAATAGAGCTGCAACAAAAACACTCATCGATAAAAAAAACCCTATGAAGAGTTTGTGGGTAAAAAAAAAAAAAGTGTTGGACATTGAAGAGTATTTGGTTCTTTAGCGATTGCCTTAAATAAAACAATTTCAAAAAAGTTGCACGTAAGGTGATAGTGAACAGAGACGTTATATTTTTAGAAGATAAATATATAGGCAGTAATGAAACCAGTCATGACAATGTTGAGTGCGGAAAAGTTGCCTTAGTACTTAGTACAACTTTTTGTTTTGAGATTGAATTGCATCTTCAACAACAGTCCGGCATTGAAATTTCGGAAATTCGCCTAAAATCGTGAAATTGTCTACCTAGCGCCTGAAAAAGGCATCTCATGGCAAAATGTATAAAACAAAAGTTATTTGTCACGTCATTTGCTACCGAAATGTGATCATGGCCGTAGGACGAACCGTGCGGCGCGCCACAGCGCAAGGTGAAAATCGGCTTGCGGCCACACTTCTTGACGTTGATTTCGCCGAGTGCTAGGTCTCCACACAAATATTTTTTTATCGAGTTCCTTCACTCTTGTCGGCGATTTCGCCGAGTGCTATCACTTATATTCTCATATATCCGTACAATCTCTCTGAGTCCCAATTACCTACTTACCAGGATGTTCTTTTGTGTTATCAGTTTGAAAGATTTCGTATAGGGCGAATCCGAGGCGACAACTATGAACTTAGAAGTAAAGAGGTTACAGAAATAGTTGCAAAAAAGGTTGAAAATATTTTCAAATAGTCATCTATTACGATAGTTTCACACACCAGAGTTGTACAAATGGTCACCACATACCATAAGAAATTTCTGACTCTTGTCTCTTATACACATCTAGATGTGTATAAGAGACAGCCATAAGAAATTTCTGATTCTTAAAGAAATGTTTTTAAGGAACCCAATAGGTGTGAGCTCTAAACGAGACGACTTTGTCTCTTCTGCAGGAAAATTATTTGATATCGCTGCTTGTAAATGCATTTATTTTTCTTCTTGCACTTRTCCAAAGGAAAGGAAAGTTCCTTTCAATGAACAACCATTTCTCTTGGACCAGAGAACCAGAAGAAATGATAGCATTGGAAGTGTTGATCTGTCTTAAACAAAAAATATCTCAAAGAAAAATGAACGTAAAGAAAAGCTTTCAAAACGTCATTCAACATCAACACTTACCAGAAAATTATCAGCTAGAACAAGTGGCCATTCAGATCAGCCAGACTCTCATACAGACGACAACAATGTAGGCACGTCGCATATGGATTCTTCCAAAAACGATGCTGATGATGAATTTTCTCTTCCATCCTCTAAAACCAAACAAAACACACTAGTATTAGAACACACTGCTTTAGCTGCCCAAAGATTTGGAGTAAGTGATAAAGTAGCGGCCTTGATTGTTTCATCTGCTTTTCTGGATGCCAAAAAMGCAGGTTTGATAACAGAGGATCAGGCTAGCTTTGTCACTGACAAATGCAAGATTAGTCGGGCAAAAAAAAGTGTTAGAGTTAAGCTCCACAACACCGAAAATATTGACTCTGTAGATGGGCTGTATTKTGACGGCCGCAAAGACAATACACTTACACAAGTCAGCGAAGGTGAAAAGTACTACCGCGACACTGTCAAAGAGGAACATATTTCTCTTATAGCGGAAAACGGTTGTCATTACTTTGGCCACTTCACCTCTCCTTCCGGGCCAGCTGAGGATGAGACGCAAGCTATATGGCAACATTTACAAGACAATTCAGTTTATATGGAACATCTAGAAGTTGTCGGAACACGAACACAGATTGGAAAGGCGGAATCATTCGGAAACTAGAACAAAGAATATGTAGGCCATTACAGTGGGTTGTGTGTCTTCTACGTTTCAACGAAATTTCATTTCGTGCTCCTTTCGAACACATAGATGGTGTCTCAAAGAGTCCAAATACATTCTCTGGCGACATAGGTAAACTACTCCCTGATTGTGAGAAGTTGCCTGTTGCCAAATTTGAAAGTTTTCCATCCTGCCAATTGCCTTCTGAGGTTATTAATCCGATCCAACTTAGCACAGACCAAGCTTATCTTTATAAAATATCAGGAACTGCTATTTCCGGTCAATGTTCCTCAGATGCGTCGATGCATCCGTGGTAACATGTGCAAATCTCGCTGGCTCACCTGTGCAAATAGAATTCTGAGATTATACATTTCTACTGACAAACCAACAAAGGAAATAAAGATTTTGGTCAAGTACATTCTTCTTAGTATGATGACTGACGAACGGATAGAAGTCAGAAAGGTGGCCCTTGACCGTCTTCTGGCAGCCAGAGAAGCGAGTCTGACACTGTAAATGGAAGGGTTAGATGTAAAAAAGTGCCAAAGCTGAATTTCAAGGCTAATAATTTTTACGATATGGTTAATTGGAAGACTTGACTGTTGACCTTGACTGTTCCACCAGTTCTTTGTTCATTTTCTAACGAAGAACTCATAAAAGGGCTGTCGGGTGACACTGCAGAGGTATGGAAATTTAGTGAATTCCCCTCTCACACCGTGGCAGTCGAGAGAACCGTCAAAGAGGTGAAAGAGGCATCTTCTAAASTTATTAGCCCCCAATGTCGTGACCGTTTTATACACTATACACTGAAATCTAGGCAACAAGTGCTATAGTTTAGTACAAAATCTGATTTTATCAATAAATTTGACACAGTTCCAGACTAAAACAAGCCTGACATATAGTTGGTTGGTTGGGTTGGGCTTGGGAGGAACCCGAAGAGCAGCCACCTCCACGCGGTGGGTTCTGGCTGACCAATACAGGTTAGCTGAGAGMGCGCCGCATTTTCGCTCGTATCTCGAGAACGGTTCGTCCTAAGGCCATGTTCACATTTCGGTAGCAAATGACGTGACAAATAACTTTTGTTTTATACATTTTGCCATGAGATGCGTACTTCAGTAAACGTGTTTCAGTTAGTGGAATTTCCGAAATTTCAAGGCCATAGTTGGGGTTGAAGATGCAATTCGATCTCAAAACAAAAAGTTGCATTGGAATCAGGAAGTACTAAGGCAACTTTTCCGCACTATTGAAATTCCGAATCGAAAAAAGTCCGGAATCGTCCCACCCGGAATCGAATACCCCGAAATGTAAGTGTAGAATAAAATTGCTACATGAACATTTCGTACCAAAACGTGAGAACAGGTGTTTAGGTCTTTAAAATGAAAAATTGATCTCTTTCCGTGTCTTAACGTTTCTGCTGATGCTAGATTTTTAAAATGTTGGTTTAAGATCTGTAATAGTTCGCAGTGATTGTTTGATTGTTTGCAGAAGCAATAAATTCTCCAGACAAACGTATTGGTTCTCCATAAAAAAAATTCGGCTGGCGTTGTGCTCATGTCTTCTTTCCATGATGTTCAAATACCATGTACAACCGGTAGAGCCAAGCTTTTCGATTGCAAAGGAGTGCACTTTTGAGTTGCGATGAAAACGTTCGACTAAACCATTTCATTGCGGATGATATGGAGAAGTCCTTAGATATTTAATGCCAAGGATCTGCTACAGTGCGAAAATGTTGGTTTAAGTTCTGTAATAGTTCGACTGTGGTTGTTTAATTGTTTGAAGGAGCGATAAATTCACAAGACAAACGTATTGGTTCTCCATAAAAAAAATTCGGCTAGTGTTGTGCCCATGTCTTTTTTCAATGATGTTCAAAGACCAAGTAGTAAAACCGGTAAGGCCAAGCTTTTCGATGGCTAAGGAGTGATGATTTGAGTTGGCGATGAAAACGTTAGACTAAGCCTTTAGATTGCGGATGATATGGAGAAGTCCTTAGAAGTTTAATGCCAAGTTTGTGCGACAGTGAGTTAAAAAGTTTTGACTCAAATTGACGCCCTTGATAGGATACCAGACGATCCAGTGAGCGAATAGTGCTCGTACTACCGTGTCTGCTATACCGTTTTCTAAAGGTATTACTTCTGAAAACGCGTRAAACGATCGATTACAGTTAAACATTGATTAAAGCCTTTTAAGTTTGTAAAGAAACCAAGTCTATATGTATGTGTTCGCATCGTTGTGAGGATGCCGATGGGTGTTGATATGTGTCGTTGAGTTTTGTTGCGTTGACAGTGGATGCAAGCTTTTGCGCACGTGCGACAGTCCTTGTTTATCGACAGCCATACAAATCGTTTATTCACTAGCTTTTGCGATGCCTTTATTATGGAATGTGCCAATGAATGTAAAGAATCGAATATACGTTCCTTAGTGAAACTGGGACGTATGGTCGTATAGATGCAGTAGTTATATCCAGTACAGAGCTGATTCGGTGGCACCTGTATTTATTTTATGCAGTGATAGTGATGTTGACGAATTACTCAGTAATTCTGTATCATTTTGCTGTGCTGGGGCTTTGTGTGGTAACGGAGAAATCGCATTGACGCGGGAGAGCATATCTGCACCAATGTTATGGTATTGTGAAATATATCTGATACCCGAAGTAAATTGACCGATGAAATCCAAACGACGGAACTTCCAAGGGGAGGTTCGTTCTGTGCGTTGGTGAAAAGTATGCTGTAGCGGCTTATGGTCTGTGAAGACGATCACCTGACGTCCTTCGAAAATATATTGGAAATATTTAACGACTTCGAATATTGGAATGTTCGCGATCATTTGTATGTAGTTTGTTGGCTGAAGCTACCTTGATATCGTCGATATATACGAATAAGAATGGAAGATCTCGGGTTACTTCATCGATGAACCTTTGAAACGTTTGAGCCGCGTTCCTTAGACCAAAGGTCGTATAATGAAACTCAAATAGTCCAAAATGCGTTATAATGGCCGACTTAGAAATGTCTTCTGGTGTAACCGAGATTTGGCTAAATACACGAATTAGTTCGAAAAAAATTGTTGAAAAAATGATAGCATACGTCGTCTGGGATTGTGCGAGCATTTAGACTGCGGTAGTCTTCACATGGAGGAGGATGGAGTCATGTGTAGAAGTTCACGCAAGTGAGGAAAGTTCTCTGATCGCCAGTCACTTGGGATTGGCCAGAATCGATTCTTTTACATATGCTCAAGCAGCTCACGACCTCCGGTTTAAGACCAAGTACCTTCTGGGTAGTCTAAAAACATTCTAGCTAGGCTAGCTAAAGTGAGAAGGCGAAATATCGCCTACAAGGGTTGTGCGCTTGGTTTGGGACCCACCACATAAAAAATGCCCCAATCAAAAGAATCCAACTGCCTCGGATGAGAGACCCCCTTTTGTCGATGACTACAGCAAACGAAACAATGATTATGATTTGAGGGCATGCACCTGGAATGTCCGGTCCCATAATTGGGAAGGGCCGCTGCCATCTGGTTGATGTCCTCGTGAAAATAAATGCTGACGTCACCGCCGTCCGAGAAATGTGATAAGAAGCATGCATCATCTTCTTTGTAAAATATGGTCGGACGAAAGCATGCCCAATGATTGAAATTTAACTGTGCTCTGCCCAATCCRCAGAAAACAAGACCTCAAAATCTGCGCCAACTATCGTGGAATAAGCCTCATCAACATCGCGTATAAGGTGCTGTTGAGCGTATTGTGTGAAAGATTAAAGCCCGCCGTCCACAAGCTGATTGGACCTTATCAGTGTGGTTTTAGACCTGGCAAATCAACCATCGACCAGATATTCACCATACGCGAAATTTTGGAAAAGTCCCTTGAAAGGAGCATCGACACACATCGACTTCAAGGCTGCTTTCGACAGCACGAAAAGGAGCTGCCTTTATGCCGCGATGTCTGAATTTAGTATCCCCGAAAAACTAATACGGCTATGTTAACCAATGCGCAACACCAAAAGCTCCGTCAGGATCGGGAAGGACCCCTCCAACCCGTTCAATACCAAACGAGATTTCAGACAAGGCGACTCTCTATCGTGAGACTTCTTCAATCTGCTGCTGGAGAAAATAATTCGAGCTGCCGAACWTAATCGAGAAGGTAAATTTTTTATAAGAGTATGCAGCTTCTGGCGTATGCCGAAAATATTGATATAATTGGCCCCAACATCCGCGCTGTTAGTTCTGCTTTCTCCAGACTGGACAAGAAAGCAAAGCAAAGGGTCTGGCAGTGAATGCGACTTGGCTCTCACGCTACTGTTGACAGTCATAACTTTGAAGAAGTAGATAACTTCGTATATCTTGGAACCAATATAAACAAAACCAACAATGTCAGCCTGGAAATCCAACGCAGCATAACTTTTGCTAACAGGTGCTACTTCGGGCTGAGTAGGCAGTTGAGAAGAAAAGTCCTCTCGCGACGAACAAAAGCCAAACTCTATAAGTCACTCATTATTCCCGTCCTATATGGTGCAGAGGCTTGGACGATGACAACAACTGATGAGTCGACGTTGCGAGTTTTCGAGAGAAAGGTTCTGCTAAAGATTTATGGTCACGCATTCTTCACCTCGAAT
Organism: Bactrocera latifrons; assembly: GCF_001853355.1. Classification (NCBI taxonomy): domain Eukaryota; kingdom Metazoa; phylum Arthropoda; class Insecta; order Diptera; family Tephritidae; genus Bactrocera; species Bactrocera latifrons. Next base: position 207,541 of record NW_017537072.1, read on the forward strand.
ATCGCATTCGATGGAACGATGAGTTGTACGATATATACCATGACCATGGACTGTTCGAAGGTCGAGCGATTTCCAATTTGATCACTCTTTTAGGAAAACCGATAAATCGGAACCTGTATTCGCCAGATATTGGGGACCAAAGGTTCGATCTCATTTGTCAAGATGGTGAGAATTTTGCAGAGAACCACTACTCGTCATTAGCGATTCTTTAGAGCGTTTCCCGCAAATGTGCAACTTGGTTTGCACCGAATAACATTTTAAAACCCGTTACAGACCAGACTGCGTCRTTGGGACTGGCTACGTGACTTCGGTTTGTTATGTTGTTGTATGTTTGATCTTAATTCCCGTTTGTTTGTTTGGAATGGCGCGAGTGTCCTTCGGTAAAGCTGACAACGATCGCCAATCTCCTCACATTCGAGAAATTGTTGTAGCTTCGCTTTTTTCGACTTAGAAAAACGGCTTATTAGTACATTTTTAGTGCAGTGAAAAATGCTGAGATTGGAGGATCAACGATGATGTCTTCCACTTCTGCCGCATGTCGCGTGTCAAGGATGGAAACCGCGTGGTAAAATTATCAAGATCTCTTACCACACCCAGAATCCTAAACTGGACGAATTAGAGAATATGATGTGATTAATATTGTAACGGGATTAAATATTTTAGTTTGCTGAATACAGTGTTACCAAATGAAATTACTTAATTACAATATTAGGAATAGTTAATAAGTTGATTTATTACAATAAGGAGTGATGCTAATCGCTACATATATATGGTATTTGTATAAATAAAATAAAAATATGCTTTTGGTTTTAGGACCGGATGTGGACACTACGAAATGGGGACTGAATTTATAGAATTTAATTTCTGTATCATTTTATCATTAGCTCAAAACATTTGATATTTTTTTTTTTTTTTTTTTGGTATTGAGCATTTTAGCACTAAAAGCAGTATTAGGCCGGATGCGGGTGTGGCAGTTTTGTACCTGCAAACTATTCAAATTACCGCACTGATTCCTTGAATCGGATTCAGTTGTTTTTTTAAGTAAAATATTAAAATTTAAAATTAAATTTACTGAGCAGATTCCTGAAATCTGATTTTACTTTAATTATTGAAATTTTATTAATTTAGTATGTGTTAACTCTTCCGTCGTTAAATAGGATCGTCCTCGTTCAATGGAGTTGAGCAAAACTCTTTTTATCCCAATTTCTATAGTATCGCGGTTAAGGTATGTTTCTTTATGTATTTTAAGTTTATTTTGCTTAGTTAGAACAATTATGGTTAAATACATTACAATCAAAATAGATATTACGTTACTATTAACGGTAAATATAATTTTGTCTCCTTAACAATGATAATTTCTTCAGTTTCATTTGGTTGAAATTCTTTAATTGATTTCAAAGATAAGATTTCTTCTATTTTGCCATGCATTGCCATTGGTTGCAATATTACTGGCAAAGGCTTATTTTCTGTTATTTCTTTTCAGAAATACATTTTGTTTTCTATCTCAATATTCGTGTTGCAACGTGTTTGATCAAATATGTTTCAATTAATTTTATATTTTCCTTTTCAAATTTAACATATCCATTAAACTTATTTAAAAATATTGTATCGTTTGATATATCTTCGGTTTTTTTTTATCATGTTGGTTATTTATTTTTATGCAGTTATTGACTTTTTAACACTACTTTTTAACAGATGTGATATGCAAGTGTCAGTCGTTATAACTTTTTAATAGATGTGATATGCAGCCACATCCCGCATCAAAGCGAGGTTCTTCAACATATTGCTGATTTGCGACCACGCCCCGACGGAAGAGAAGGACGATGTGACCAAAGATGTCTTTTATGAGTGCTTGGAAAACACTTATGAGAACTGCCCCCGCCACGATGTCAAAATCGTGCTTGGCGACTTTAACGCCAGGGTGGCGTTTTACCGCACCCGTCAAATTGACGGATACTTGATTATGGCTTTCATATTAACTTTTGAGTTAGTCTAAGTAAACAAAAGAATACAATTTAGCAATAACAACATTTAGTTTAATAATTCATTAGTTTATACATATAAAAGAAAGTTGTTATTAGTTACACCATTTATAACTCAAGAACGGCTAACCGATTTGGCTAAAAAAATTATTAGTTCAAAATTCATGTTTGTAGGAATCACTTGAATATATACGTACAATTTTAAATAGATTCTTCATCAAAAATAAAACAATTGCTAAGTATTTGGAATAGTAGAAAAGAAGTGCAACCAAATATGCAGTGAATAATCTACTGACTCAGTAATCAGTCATTGAGTATTTCTTATAGCACGTGCATCCCAAAATACTGATGTCAAGTCCTTTCCACATGCATTTTTCGTCTTTCTACGCCTGAGAACCGGTTCATCATATGCAGTCCACTATAATAACGGTCGAYTGAACTCCAGTGGGAAATGATGGAGCTATGTTTCTATTACCGACGAAAAAATTCGGCTTTATTCCGATTAGAGAGCACTCAAACACTTCTCAGAATCAGTAATTCGTTGCTTTCGCCTCTTTAGAGCATCATTTTCCTCGGTGCTGATTTCGCCTGCCTCCAACTTAGCAAATATTTTTTTAACGGTGGATTTCCCTGAGCCCAAATTCAACAGTATTTTCCACCAAAAAGCAATGCGCGTGGTTTCACACACACACAACTAAACCTCGAATCAACTCTCGCCAACATTATCGYTCAATCCAACTCCTATCAATATAACGCAGGTTCACCTGCATTCTCAACAGAGACAACTGATACCTCCGTTATCAATCTCTGTCTCACGCAAAACAATTCAGATGACAAAGTCATCAACGATGCTCTGATGATGTCAGTAGACGATCACTAAGTATACACCACTCTCAACATAGCATACAAACACCTCCTTAGCAACCTCTTCTAGCAACAATGTTTAATATCCTACAGTGGAATATGCACGGATACTACAACAACTTTCACGAATTGGATACACTAATTAAAGAATACGCTCCAAGTTTTATTTCCCTTCAGAAAACTAACCTTGCTGCGGGCAAGTCTGCGGCGGCGCCTAATCA
>NW_017537072.1:211562-212503 GCF_001853355.1 Bactrocera latifrons
GCTGACAGAATATCATATCCTATGTTGCAACACTTACCCCCATGTATGAAGACAAGATTGTTAATGCTATATAACAACATCTTAAGCCAAGGTGCGTTTCCTCCGGCTTGGAAGCACGCAGTCGTTGTCCCCGTTCCAAAATCTGGCAACCCCACTACAGAAACTTCAGGCTTTGGGCCTATTTCTTTACTAAATTGCCTGGGAAAATTACTCGAAAAAATTATAGCCAGACGTATTTCGTGGCATGCCTTAACCAAAATTCCATGAGCCCTCAGAAAATGGCTTACAAGGACGGGCAAAGCACCATTGATGCTTTGCTACTCTTTGAAAATCATGCATCTTCAGCCTTAGCAAACAGAAACCACCTCTCTGCACTTAGCATTGACTTCGAAAAGGCCTTCGATCGGGTTGGAGTGCACGTTGTATTACGGCAACTCGAAAAATGGGTGCCATATTCTACGGACTCATTCAGTCATTCCTCACAAACCGAAGATTCGTCTGTAAAGTCAACAACACATTGTCAGACCCGTTTAYTCTCCATAACGGAATACCCCAGCCGTCTCCCCTCTCTGTATCCCTTTTTATCGCTGCTTTTAATGAAGTGAGCCATATAATAAACAAATATATAAATATTGATCATATCTGCTATGCTGATGATGTGTTGATTTTCAGTAAACTGAATGATTTTAATGTTGTTAAAAGAGACTTCACAAATATTCTTAGGGATCTCAATATATGGTCCGAATCTTTCGGCGCCAATGTGGCTGTAAATAAATGCAAAAGTTTCCACATTTGTCTCAAGCACAAATGTGATTACTTTACAATTATTTACAATAACAGCCCTATCTGAAACACTAATAGTCTTAAGTTCTTAAGTGTAATTTTTGATAAGAAACTTACCTTTAAGGAACATTGTTTGTATTTAAGAAAGCAACTGGCTG
>NW_017537072.1:216193-221445 GCF_001853355.1 Bactrocera latifrons
AACTGTGTAACATCAAAGACATATAACACCACATACAACTAAATAACCCTACTAAATATTTTCTTTTCACCATAATCTTAGTATTAAGAGCCGAAGGCCCTGGCAGCCAGTGCTGATTCTTACAAGTGGATTAATTATTTATAATTAATTCTCTTTTAAATAAATAAAAAGAAAAATAAATAAATTATTTTATATTCGCTACAGAGTAACGTAATTTTGTTCACCTAACGGTTGTAAAAATAAATGATCAGCGTGACGAGAAAAGTTGAAATCCGGTTGACTGTCTGTATGTCCGTTCGTTCGTCCGTGCAAGCTGTAATTTGAGTAAAAATTGAGATATATTGATGAAACTTGGTACGTAAGTTCCCGAGTACAAAAAAAAAGTTCGAGTTTGTAGATGGACGTAATCGGAATACTGCTACTATACTATAAAGTGCCATAACTAATCACTAAAATAAGATATAAAACTTATATTTGGTACAGGGGATCGCAGTAGGCCCTATTATAAGCTTAATGTATATATCTCCTAAGACACATAAGCTTCAACAACTAAATTCGCTCAACATGGATAATATAAGAACTTCTACCAATATTGTGAAAATGGACGAAATCGGACGAAAACCCCGTTCACTCCCCATGTAACGGCACTGATAAAAGCTACTAAAAGCGCGATAAATCAATAACTAAATACGCCAAAGACATTAAATTTTACCACCCAAATGGTATGTGAGAGATTTATTAGAGCCGGTGTGAAAATTAAACTATGGGCGGCACCGCCCACTTTTTGGTGAAATCCCWTATCTCGAAACCCAACTGACCGATTTCTACAAAATTTGGTATGTAGTACTTTTGTCATATTTCCATGTCACGTTGTGAAAATTAGCGAAATGGGACAATAACCATGCGTACTTCTCATTTAGCAAATTCCACTTCATTCCTTAAATTTCCAATACACAAATCAAGAAACAATTCATATAAGGATGTACAACTTTGGACTAATAATGTCTTTAGTGGGCCACCTTATGATCAAAATTTATTGAAATCCAATAAAAACTTGTAAAGCCCCTAAGTACCGTATATTAAAATTCGGTATCTATTATTGACTTTTCATAAAAAATGTCGGTCAATGTATGATATACATATATATAACTGAAATTAGGTATAATCCTTTTCTTATAATGGTATGTCTCTATGTCAAAGCGACAGCTGGGCCTAGCCACTATATAACTAATATCAGGATTTTAGAACATCCGTCTGACTTTACTCTATAGGATTATTAAATGTTGTTAAGATATACCCTGAACAGGGTATATTAAGCTTATCACGAAGTTCATAACACCCAGAAGTCGGAGACCCCACAATGTTTATACATATATAAATTATCAGTATGTTGAGCTGAGACGATTTAGCCTTGTCCGTCTGTCTGTATATATACGAACTAGTCCCTCATTTTTTAATATATCGTTTTGAAATTTTATAAACGTCATTTTCTCTTCAAGAAGCTGCTCATTTGTCGGAATTGCCGGTATTGGACCACCAACATGTAGCTGCCATATAAGCTAAACGATCGGAATCAAGTTCTTGTATGGAAAACTTTCATATTTGACAGGATTTATTACCGATATTTTGTATAAATAATTATCTGAAGCAACAATGTAATCTGCGAAGAAATTGTTCAGACCGGTTAACTATAGTATATAGCTGTAATACAAACTGAACGATCGGAATCAAGTTCTTGTATGGAAAACTTTCACATCTGATATGGTATCTTCGTAAAAGGTAGCGCAGGTTATTTTCTAAGATAATAATTTAATATACGTAGAAATTGTTCAGATCGGCTCACTATAGCATATAGCTGCCATACATACCGAACGTTAGAAATCAAGGGCTTTTATGGAGAACTTTCGCTTTTGACGTGGTATCTTCACGAAATTTGACATGGATGGACGCCGAAAACATTACTCAGATCGCCTCAATATAGCATATAACTTCCATACAAACTGGACACATAGTTACTAAAAGAAATGCATCTGTGAAGGGTAGAATAGCTTCGGTGCAGCCGAAGTTAACGTTTTTTCTTGTTTTATTCTCGTTTTATAAAACTTTTGTGGACTACTCTGCCTGATTATGTTATACGAGTAATTGTCGATGATTTCTCTCCATAACTATTTCTTTTTTGTAGCGAGGAGTCAATTTTTTGCCATACCTTCTGTTAATTTTTGTATAAACTGTCTGTCCTGGAAAGTAGTCCTTGAAAATCGTTCCATTTTATTGTGAAATCTTGTTCTTGTTTGGGCTTCAGTACGTTGTAGCTTTCACATATTGTTGTAGATTGTAAAATTGTATACATAAAAGGATCTATCTAGTAAGTCTTGAGTGAAACTGTCCAATTTGTCCATTCTCTTTGCTTGTGTGCAGTGGTGTTCTGTAATATGGAAAATATGGATTGAAAATTGAGTGTTTTTTCGTTGTCAATAATTATATAATTATCTTTTCAAGTTTTTGGGTATGAAAAGTATTTATTGCTTCTAAAGATACTAAAGGTATAAATCCTTAAAATTCTGTTCCTTTTTTAAAGAATTCGCGCTAATCCATTTACACTTTCATATTCGCGTCTTGTGAAGTTTTGAAAGTTTCGGGGATGTGGTGAGCATGTGTTTTTCCATCTTTGATGAATATGAATATATCGTCGTTATAAACAAAACAGGATTTCCCAATATGTTTTTTAAGAATGTCATCAAAGCTCCTTGAAATATTGCTGGGTCACTCTTTAAACCAAACGGCAAACATGTTAATTCGTATTTGCAATTTTTAACTGAGACGCAGTCTTCTCAATGTCAGATTCTTTTAATGGAATCTGGTGGAAACCGCTTTTCAGATATATTACTAAAAAAATTAATTTTGCCTAGGTGTGCCAAAACTTCATTTATATCAGGGATTGGATAACGATCGGATTTCTGAAAAGTTCTTGTCACTTTGGATTTTTTTAGCCATATTTGGCTGTGTGTAGCTTTTTAAAGCCTGTATCCACTAAAATGCCACCACTCTCCGTTCTACAATTAAAATAAGGCGACGAAAAGTTTTTCAACCTAAAAAATGATTGTCTGAGAAGTCGTTTGTTTTCGTAGTTGTACTTATGATCGTATTCTTTAGTTTGGTATTCAGGATTTTCAAAAGAGTTCGTTGTAGTTATCCTTATAATGGTCATACGTCTTGATAGGAGGTTTCGGCGTGCTCTTCGCTCGTAGTTACATGAAAATTTCTTTGTAGTTTAGTTGGTGGACTTATGCTAGAATCGATACCCATTTGCTCCAGTTTCGATTGTGACTTTCTTGGTGATGGTCGTGGGGGTTGGCTATAATAAGGGCTCTGTTGTAATATTTGCTGAGGGGGGGTATTAAAATTTGCGATATGTGTTTTTGGGCTTTGCTGTGGTTTCATAAAGGGATTTGGAGAGTTGAGGTATTGTTGTGATTTTGAGCGAGTTTGAGTGGGTCTATATGATTGTTGAGTCGATGGCAGATATGCCAACTCCGGGTGAAATTGATGTGGTTAACTATTAATCCCTTATGGTAGTGGTGGTTTAAAATAGTGGTCGTTCAAACCATTTTGGTTGTTAGCATGGTTGCTTCCGAATTTTTGGTTTTCTAACTTGACTCATAAGAGGATTGCTTCCGGGAGGTCTTTTGGTTCCTTCGTACCCAACAATCGTGACAGATCGCCATTGAGTYTTCTTATGAATGTGACCAGGCCTTTTATTCTGTAGAATTCGATAAGTAATCGGACTCTAGAATATCAAGTGACTGGACTAATTCAGGGTCGACAGTCAATCCAACATTTCTACCAAAAAAATTTACTCTCACTTATCCTTTATATAAAACATTATAGGTTGCATATATGTTAGCAAGGATATATGCAACCTATAATGGGGTCGACAGAATTAGTCCAGTCACTTGATATTCTAGAGTTCTTAAGTCTATTTTGTCATTAATATGTCGTCAAACACATTGAAATCGCATTCCAATTGAGAGGGGTATTGTGAAATTCTAAACATATGTCCGCACTGTCGTTTAAAATTCCAAAATATTATATTTAGTGCCTTTAGTGTGCTCGTAAATTTGCAATATCCCTTCGGCACTCTTTGTTCACAAACTAAACTCTGTTGGTTTGTCTAAAAATTCTCTTAGAGATCTGACTTCGTCTGGGATTTCTGATATTATTTCTGTATTTCATCAATGGTTTGGTCTTCTCCCGTTATTTGCAGTATCAGTCGCAATAATATTCTGTATTAGGTAACGTCCTTCTGAATTTGGCATTTGAGCGACATCATTTCTTATCATATTTGCTAAATTTTCAATCGATTGTAAAGCAGGTGTGGGATCTGGAAGGTTGATGTTTCCTAACCTGGATGGTCTTAGTTAGTTATTAAGTTACCTCGGTTTGCCATTTCTAAATTTTATTTTTTATTTTTATTTATTTACTTTTTAACACTTATTACTAAGTTTGTTTTCTTATTTTTAACTATAGGACCCGTCCACGCTTCACTGTGGCTGATACATAAATAATACTACTACTACCATCTATATGATTTCTATTATTTGGATTCTAATTATTAGTTAATAAGATATAGCATTTCTGTGAAGCAAATTTTGTTAGTTTACAAAAAAAAAAAAAAAATGGATCATAAAGCATTTCGTGTGTTAGTAAAGCATTGCTTTTTGGTGGAAAATACTGTTGAATTTGGGCTCAGGGAAATCCACCGTTAAAAAAATATTTGCTAAGTTGGAAACAGGCGAAATCAGCACCGAGGAAAATGATGCTCTAGTGAGGCGAAAGCCTGTGCAAAGTGGGTGACTCGCAAGTTCATAATCCAACAAAAACAACGAATAACTGATTCTGAGAATGAGTGCTCTCTAATCGTAATAAAGCCGAATTTTTTCATTGGTGATAAAAACATAGCTCCATTATTTCCCACTGGAGTCCAATCGATAGTTATTCTAGTGGACTGCACATGATGAGCCGGTTCTCAGGCATAGAAAGACGAAAAATGAGGCTGGAGAGGACTTGGCATCAGTATTTTGGGATGCACGCTTTATAAGACATACTCAATGACTGATTACTGAGCCAGTATATTATTCACTGCATATTTGGTTGCACTTCTTTCCTACTATTCTAAATACTTCCTACTATTCTAATACTTTAGCTCCCCTGCGAATGGTAGGCACCTTGCCGTGGTGCAGGGGCTTAAGTCG
>NW_017537072.1:233675-238010 GCF_001853355.1 Bactrocera latifrons
TGCGACTGGGATTCCGAAACTCCAGAGCACCTGCTGATGGATTGCCCAGCAATCTGCAGACGCAGGATTAAGGCCCTTGGATCCATGTTTCTAAATAGGGATCACATCACCTCACTAGCACCTAGCAGAGTGTTGGAATTCGTCAATCTGCTGGGGCTAAGTGAGACGCTGTGAGTTAGTAGAGGGCACAATAGACCCTAGGTCGCGGTGCAATCCTCATTCTTTATCTTATCTTATCTTATCTTAAATACTTAGCAATTGTTTTATTTTTGAGGAAGAATATATTTAAAATTGAACGCATATATTCAAATGATTCCTACAAACATGAATTTTGAAATTATAATTTTTTTAGCCGAATCGGTTCAGCCATTCTTGAGTTACAAATGGTGTAACTAACAACAACTTACTTTTATATCGTTGGCTTAATATAGAAAAGGCGCATCTACATTTTTTTCGAAATCGCGTTTGTAATTTATTCTGGTAGACCACTGTCAAATACTCCTCTCCTTAAAAAATTAGTGGGCTATGATCGTAAATAACGGATTTATAGTCATATACAAAAAAAACCCTTACTCATTCTAAGCTTCTTTTGAAAGAAAAAAGCCCTAAGTCATTTAAAGTTGAATTTAAAATAGACATACAGTCAAAGCCACAACAGAAATTGCACTACATTTTGTTTCTATTCTTATTCTTGTTCTTATTTTTTTGCTTTTGTATTTACTTTAAAAGAAACCGGGATTTCCCCGAGTTTGTCTAGAACAAGCATATTTTCTGTGCTACGTTGCGTTCGACGGTACGTTTTGGTTTTTTGTGTCAGTTCAATTAACGTTTTTGTGTTGGAAACAGTTTTTTGATTGAAAGTTTTAATAACATGAATTGTGCAAAAAAAAATTCTGATTCAGATGGTGTTCCAAATAGGAAAAATACTGCTAACAAATCCTAATGGAAACAAAATGTAAATAAAAGAAAAAGAATGGAATATCAAACAAAGAACCTTGTCAAAAACCTTCTAGGCAATTAGGAGAGCCATGTTCATCACGATTTTGTGTAAAAAGTGCGGTGGGAAAGTGTTCGACGTTTAATGAGTCCACGCAAAAAGAAATTTTTAGTTTTTTTTTTTTTGGGAGATGTCCTGGGAGCAAAAGAGGCAATATGTTGCAGGTCTTACAAGCTTTTCTGAAACAAAAAGGAAAATCTCTGAAAATTCGAGACGGAATCAGTCCATATCATATTTCTTGAGTTATAATTTAAAGCGATTACAAGTGTGCCGTGAAATGTTTTATTCAACACTGGGAGTAAAGGAAAAGATGTACCGATAAAGCTTTAATTTTGCGCAAAAATGCTAAGCGATTATAGGTCAGCGCAAAAAAAMACCGACGTGACTTTCTAAAAAAAATTGCTAGAGGAGTTGCAAAAAATGGAGTCCCATTATTGTCGAAAAGATAGCAAAAAATTTTACTTCGAATCGGATTTTTCCTCATATCAGGAGGTTTACAAGCTTTATGTCAACGAGTGTGAATCCGAAAAAGAAAATGGGCGTCTAAAATTGTCGTACACAATATTTACGAAATTAATAAAGGAATTAAATTATTATATTTTTAAGCCAAGAAAAGATCAGTGCAATTTATGCGTATCACATAAAGCTAATAATGTTTCCGATGAGCTATACGAAAAACATAGAGATAAAATCGGAAAAATTCGTGCAGAAAAGCAAAACGATATCAAAAGTGCTGAATCCGGACTATGTGCAGCAATTAAATTAGTGCCTCAACTAAACGCGAGTATTGCATATTATAAAATGAAGCTTCAACTACATAACTTTACTGTCTATAATATCGTAACGCATGAATCAGATAATTATGTGTGGAACGAACAGATGGAAATTTAGTCTCATCCGTTTTTTAAGCACTTAAGGAATTTCCATGCTCGATCGCCTGAAACCCATCACATTCTTATTTACTCGGATGGTTGCTTTCACCAAAATCGTAATACTGTTTTGTCTAACGCCTTGTTGAATTTTTCAGAGGAAAGCGAAATAACAATTGAACAGAAGATTTTAATAAGTGGTCATACGTAAATGGAATGTGATGCATCGCATTCCCTTATAGAGAGAAAAATAAATAAAAAAACAAATAAACTTGCCGTCTCAATTTGTTCAACTCATGAAGGAATCTAGAAAAGTTCCAGCACCTCTACAAGCACACCATTTGCGTTATGATTATTTTTTAAATTTCGAAAATATTTCAAAGATATACACATCAATATGACCAGGTGAATATTGCACACTGAAGCAACTCTTTAGATATATTTACTTAAGCTTTTCTTAAATTACAGGCAGGGACATTGGAGATCATACAGTAAGCATGCTTCGAGCCTTGGCGTATGACTCGTGAGGATCAATTTATTTTAAAACAAATATCAGTTACTCCCACAGAGATCGAGGGTTCCGATTGAAAATGTGTGCCCCGATTGTCTTTATAAAGAGAAAATAGCCATATCTAAAAAAATGGGACCATTTGCAAGATCAAAAAAAATTTCTTGAAGCCGATTGCCACAATTTTTATGAAAATTTGCCTTATAAAACCTAATATGTTTTCAGTATAATAACATTTGCCTTGAAATATATATTTTAGTTTTAATTATTTATTTATCTTACTTCAAACATGAATTATTATATAAGTTTGTCCTAATTTTAACTTATGACAAAAAGCCCTAACTTAAATTTATTTTCAATAAAAATAATAACATAAAGCCTTATCTAAAATAACTTCAAAGAAATTAAAAATAATAACAAAATTATACCACAATTGAATTTGTTACCTGTTTTGAATAAAAATTGCAATAGAAATGTTTTTTGCATCTTAAGTTTTTTCCTTCTCCTGAAAAGTAACGAAAAGTGTAGATACGCCTTTTCTATATTAAGCCATCGATATATACATATATGTGAAAATGTTTTTATTGTTTTTATTATTATTATTACTTTTTTTTTTTGAAGAAATGAAATATTCAAAGGGTTCCTACAAATATGAATTTTGAACAAATGCCTACGATTTAAAATAAAATTTTTGTATTTATGAATTGCATTAAATTTTTACATAAAGAGATAAAAAAAAGTATCCTATGTCCTTACCCTGGTTCTAAGCCACCTGCCCACCAATTTTCAGCCAAATCGGTTGAGCCGTTCGTGAGTTATAAATGGTGCAACTACCAACAACTTTCTTTTATATATATAGATTATTTGTTTTGATATAAAAAAAGTACATATGTATGTATATTTTTTATACTTTCTTTTAAGTATAACTTGTGTTAAATGAGAAAAATAATGCTAATTCCAATGTTAACAAATTTACGCCTAGAAATTCGTTTATTTTCTATGCGCAACCGACTCGGCACATAATTTACATATATACATCTGATTCGTATCAATGCATATACTTAGTATATATGTACATAAGTATGTATGTATGTATATTAAAACTTATCTACAAACATATGTATTTCATGATGATTCCATAAAATCATTAAAAATATATAATAGAGTAAAGTTTCTATTATTACCCAAATAATTGATATAAGTTAAGGTAATTAGTTTTAAATTTATACATTTACCTTAACAGGTTTGATATCACCTTAAAAGATCTAGCGATCGCACATGCGCTCATATACAGGGTGGCTGACGAAAGCCGCTACCAAAAAAAAAATTAAATAACTTTTTTTTTTTTCATTCAATGAATCTGGTTAATTTTTTTTTTTATTTTGCAGATTGACTTTTACATTTCACAAAAATGGATAACTGCGACACTGAAACTAGAATTTGGATTGTCCGCCGCTATCACGCACTGGAGTCCGTAGTTGCGGTTCAAAGAGTGTAATGGCACGTTTGGCGGCAATCCTCCGAGCAGATGGACCATAATGAGACTTGTAAACAATTTTGCCGAGCATGGGACAATCAACAGAAGACCTTACCATCGAAACCCYTCAGTTCGAACGGAGGAAACAATCGCACGTGTTTCGACAAGAAGCTTATCTGCTCAAATGGGTGTAAGCAGACAGCAACATAAATAAACATAACAACATAAATAAACAAAATTGTCGAATGTGGAGTGCTTCCAACCACATGAGACGGAAATGCATCCACTTCTTGTCACAGTGTGGTGTGCAGTTTCATCACGCTGCATTGTCGGACCCTACTTCTTCGAAGAAAACGGTCACACCGTTACGGTTACTGGAGACCGTTACTTGAGCATGTTGAGAGAGTTTTTCTATCCAGAATTACGCCGAATGAGAATTTCTTTCAACTCTTGGCCACCCAGGTCGCCTGACCTTACTGCACCT
>NW_017537072.1:244025-249306 GCF_001853355.1 Bactrocera latifrons
CTTGTTCTTCATTTTTCATATCTTTAGCATGGAATTCACATCTAAAAAACTTTGCCTGTCTATTAAATATTTGAATAAGCTTTTGCTGAACTATATTGTACTGATTATCGGTTAAGTAAGAAAAGATACATACTTTTCCACTATTTATGTGCCTACGACAAAGATCTATGAAATTATTATTTTTTATATCTTCTGCGCTAATAAAAATTTTCTTCGTGTTGCCTAGTTCTTCAGATTCCATAATTTTCTTTCTTGTTAAAATTATTTGTGTATTGAAGCGATTTACAATAGTATGTAAAACTCGAAAATGATCATTTAGTTCCTCCTCTTGAGAGTGGATTGTAGCACTTGTGCTTAAGTTGTCTTCTTCCAATGAATGAATCTCGCCTGTGTTACTATCTATTCTACTTAGAAAGTCGGCTACGTTATTTTCCTTTCCTTTCACCTAATTTATTTTAATATTGTATTCACCTAGTTTAATTAACCAACTTTGCAATCTTTGGTTAATGTCTTTTCCCTTGTTTTTTATTTGAAGCCACTTAAGTGGTTGGTGTTCGGTTAAGAGATCAAATGCTCTGCCGTAAATATATGGTCTATAATATGTCACTGCCCAGACAATAGCTAGTTCTGTAGTTAAATAACTTCTTTCCTGTTTGTTAAATGTTCGACTAGCATAGCTTATAGGGTGACTGTCCTGGGTTAATACTGCGCCAATTGCATCAGTTGAAATGCAAAATTTTTTGTTAAAGTCTGGATATTTCATTATTGGTGGGCTTACTAATAGATTATTAAGTTTTTCAAAGGATGATATGTACTGAGGATTGCGATTGTTTATTTTAATATCCTTTTTTAAATATTTTGTTAAACCATGTGCTACTTTAGCGTAACCTCTTACAAATTTGCTATAATAACCTGTTATACCTAGGAATGATTTAATCTGCTTTGATTTAGTAGGCAACTTTAGTTTTTGTATTTTTTCGATTTTGCTTAAATTTGGTTGTATCCCTTCTGTTGTTAAAGTGTGACCTAGAAATTCAGTGATCTAATRTTGTAAAATACTGAGCTCTTCCAAGTTTGCTGAGTATTGTTTCTATATGGGGTATTGGAAATTTGTCATCTATAGTGACTTCGTTTAACTTCCTGTAGTCCATAACTATTCTCCATTTTTTCTTCATTGAATTGTCTTGCTTTTTCGGTACACTCCAAAGAGGCGAGTTGTACCGGGAATTACTTTCTTTAATTATACCTTGGCGTAACATCTCGTTCATCTGTTTACTAATTTCTTCTTCATGAATTTGGCTATATCTATAAATTTTATTATAAGTTGGCCTACTTGTTTTTGTAACAATTTTATGCTGAATTTCATGAGTATGAGAAAGGTTTTTTACCTTCTTGGAAAAATAAATCGCTATTTGCTTTTAGAATGTATTCTAATTTTTGCTTTTCTCCTTCATTCATGTCACCATTTGAAAAAATATCTAGCAAATTCTCTTTACATTCTGTAAGTATATTAATATCTTCGTAATTGTAAGGGCATGAGTTCATAAATTTAATTTTGTTGCCGTTTATTTCTACATATACCTTTTCTAAATTAATTATTGCTTTTAAATTATTCTGTCCTACCATAGCATCAAAGGTATTATATTTTATGTTGGTTAGTTTGGTTAGCTCAATGCATTCATAATCTTTTAAAACATTATATTTCAATAATGATGTTGTAGACCCTGTGTCAATAAGACATTTAATGTTTGAATTTCCTATGGTCACTTCTATTAACGGTAACGGCAATTTTCTCGTTCTTGAACGTGATCTATTTCCATCGGTTCGGGGGGGGTTCTGTCTCMTTTGGACTGAATTATATCTTCTAGATTGTTGAGAATTATTTTGCCTATTTTGTCTAAAGCTAAATTCCTCGGAATTATTTTGTCTACTTTGTCCAAAGTTAAATTGTTGATAATTGTCATTTTGGTTAAAATTGTTATGAAGTTCTCTCTGCTGATTTTGCCAAATTGAAAATTATTGGAATTTTGCATATACTGTTTATTATTGAAATTGCCAAAATTGTGAGCCAAAAAAATTCTATTTGAAAAATTACTATAATTATTTCTTTGATAATCTTTGTCTTTTATCAAATTGTATTAGTAAACCTGTCTCTTGAAAATATTGACTTGCGTTATAGTTTCGTAGTACAATCGCCTGATTGTAAAGGGTGTGGTACGCCCCCTTTACTCGAAAATTCTTTATAAGTCCCAAAGACCGGATGACACTTTCTGCTTCTTTTTTAATTTTTATTTTGACGTGTCGATGCGTTGCCAATTCCAACATTGATGGGTTGGGGTTGAATAATAATATCAACTTCCCTGATGAACGATGATAAATTTCTGCCGTCAAAGTCTGAAGTGGTTGCTGGTCGCCTGGATTCATTGCTGATGTATCACCTTTAATACAACTGAACTTGTTGTTGTTGCTTTGTATGGTGCACTTCGCTCTCTCTGCGTCTTCTGTGTGTGGGGCATTAATCTTTAATCCCACTTTTCCTGGTAATGTTGATGGGCGGAATGAAGCTATTCTCCCCTTCACAAATTGCAATCCTCGGAGTCGCTGTTCGACGTTCCAGATAACTATGTGTAGAAACTTAAGTTTATTAAACTTGGCTATCTGTTCCGACCGACTTATATATTTATATATATATAAGAGATCTTTAAAATGGGAGCTATTCTTAGGATTTGCTTCCCGTTGCTAAAGCTTACGAAACTTAAAAAACATCAGTTTTTACTATCGCTCAACTTTGCAGTTTGTTTTTACCGACTACGCCAGTTTTAGTTCGAGCGGAGGAATAAATAAAAATGCCGACGATGTTACTTCTGTGACATTATATTTTATTCTGTCTCTTTTTCAAATTATGTTCTGCTTATATAACTACTAAAGTGATTACAATATTCTTAATCTATTTCTTAGCTTTTTTTTATTTTCTTATGAAATACAATATTTGTTAAATGTAATCTTATTTTCTATTGAATGCAAACAAACATGATTGGGTGGTTTAGACGATAATGTCTGGGTTATCGTTACAGTCAAACATAAGGACCAAAACATGTGTGTATGCATTTGCATTATGTTCATTATCTCTACTTGTTATCTTATTTTTGTAATGTTTACTTGCTTTTCTTTAATCTTTTATTTTGTCCAATTTACAATATTTTGTTATGTGGTGTCTGGTTGGGATGATAGTGTACACATACATAACTCGCGCTGCTCATATGTACATAAATATGCTCGCATGACATTGAAAAACTACAAACATATGCTGGTTACGCATTGTGAATGATCAACAATAGAAGAGCAAGAGAGAATAAACGAAGGAAAATAAACTTTGTGCGTAATATCTATGTATGTATGCGGGTAGTAACATAAATAATTTCATTGCGATTTAAGGAATGTTGATGATTAGTAAGCCTTATACAACATTTCAGAATGAAGTATACTTCATAATAATGATTTTAACTATTTTAGGACGATTTTAACGATTTACTTTGAATTTCTTTCAAGAAACAATTGTTGATTTCATGTTTCTTCGCAAATCCAGTTTTGCCATGTTCGCATTTGATTGAAAAAATGTATTAAACATTAGGACCATATTTCTTTAGAGCTGCATACTAGCTCAAGTAAATTTATCGCAGAAAAGTTACTTGACCGTTTCTTAAGCGCTTTTTTTATACGAAGTTTTTACATTTCTTGAGAGCTGGATACTAAGTTTTAACTAGAAATATTGTTCTACAAAAATAACAAACGTCTTAAATAGCATCAGCAGCGTCACAAGCCGATCGGCATAGTAGCTAATAGTCGATGCGGAAAATTATAGAAAAACACACAACAACAATATTTTCATTCATGAGCGCAAGCGACTTTCACCAGGCAAACTGGCTTCATTCATAAAAACAAACACCATGACATCTCCCCGAGCATGCCTTTGCCTACAAGCGTCTYTTCGCGACGATGGCAAAAGCTAAAAATTATAAATTGAACAATTTCCGATATTTGTATCAGAAGGAAAAAGTGACAACCCCGCAAATATAAGTATTCAAATATATTAGAATAAAATTGACAACATAGTTTATTTGCCGATTTTCAAAGTCAAGAAATGTGCCAAAGAAAATATTCAATATTMCTCTGATTTATGTGTACAGTGAATCCCGGTTAWGTAGTATTCCGCTTAAATTAAAATAAAATTCTTTTAACTGCCCATATCTTGCTGCATCTCAGGGTTTGTTTTTTGAAATTTATAGAAATTATTGTTTAAAGTACCACTCGCTTAAGAATCCGCAGTCGCCTATGTGCCGTATTATAATAATAATAATAATAATAATAATAATAACACCCAACGATTACCCTCCTCCCGCCCAACCGACCGAGGGGCGCAATCCGCGAACGAGCGGAATTAGCCGAGTCATAAAAGGCAAGAGAGTTTTGAGCGTTGCGATCTTAAGCTGCTCAGCTACAGAAACAAAAATTTCAACAGCCAAAACTAAGAATTTGATTAAAGTTTATAATTTTTAAACGTTATTTGTTAAGAGTAGATAAAATAATTTTTTTAATGGTAAAGAGTGAATCTGTTAGATCAAATGTGCTGGAATGAAAATTGAAATCGTGACATATACGGCGGAATGGTTCGTTTAACTCGAAAATTTTAAAAGTAAAGGTCTAAACTGAATAGTAGAGCGAGCGGGAATGTTAAAATTAATATCAGACAAGAGAGATTGGCTACAGACTGATCCATTGATGAGTTTTACAAGAAATATTATACCAAGCATTTCCCTACGACTAGCGAGGGTAGGGAGATTTATAGGTTTTAAACGGTTAGTGTAAGGGGGAAGATTTAAACTAGAATCCCAATGCAAATGATTTAAGGCAAAAAGTAAAAGTTGTTTTTGAACGGACTCTATTTCCTCAGAATGAACTTGGTAACAAGGGTTCCATACCACGGAAGCATACTCTAATATAGGCCYCACCAAAGATGTAAAAATAATTTTTGTGGTAAGCGGATCTCTAAATTCTTTAGACCAACGTTTAACCAAACCAGGAGCACCTTTAGCTCTAAAAACCATGGAAGATGTGTGAAGATTAAAATTGAGTTTGGGGTCCATAGTTACTCCCAAGTCAACAAAACTGCATACTTGCTCCAACCTCGCTATTCGAGGTGAATGATTTAAAAAGTTTTACATCGTCAGCATACAATAAAACTTTTGAAAACTTAACAGCAGATGATATGTCATTAGTAAAT
>NW_017537072.1:249396-250625 GCF_001853355.1 Bactrocera latifrons
AATATTGGTTGAAAACCAAGAAGATCAAGTTTATTTAAAAGAATTGAATGGTTTACTTTATCAAAAGCTTTACTAAAATCTGTGTATATAACATCAGTATTCTTATYCTCCCTAAAGCCCGTTGATACATGTGATACAAATTCAAGCAAATTAGTTATTATAGATTTCTCTTTACGAAAACCGTGCTGAGAACAAGAAATTCGTGTAGAGATCCGGAAGGTTATGTCGTCTGTTATAATTGCTTCAAAAAGTTTAGGTATTGCAGACAACTTTGCTATTCCCCTATAGTTTTTAATAGATGACCTAAATCCACTCGTATGCAAAGGAATTATAAATGACTTTTTCCATATGGATGGAAATAAGCCTTGCATAAGAGATGAATTAAATAGTCTTGTTAGGGGTTGGTATATATATTTGGCACATTTCTTAAGAAAGCTCGAGGGAATCATACCTAAAGACCTAAAGAATTCAGGGAACATATTATAAATGATGTGATTGTCACTGGAGTTATCACGTTTGGAGTTGACGAAACCATAGAACAATTTTTAATTACGTACAATATTATTTTTTACTTTATTTATATAATTATTATAACATATTTTGTTAAGTTCAGCAAATTGTCGGCGCAATTTAGAATATTTTGAATAGTCAGCAACTAAACCAGTTTTTTTAAAAGGTTTAAAAGCACGAGATGTGAAATCTCCCAAAACAATCATGGAATCGGTATTATTAGCCTTTGAGAAAACATTATTTATTAAAGAAGCATGCTGCATATATACAGATATGTCCGAGTGAGGCGGTATATAAGATAAAGTTAAGTAGATATAGCCACTATTAGCGCAAATACGAATGCACTTAAATTTATCTGCATGCGAAACATCGACTTCTTCAGATGGAATTGAAGAATGAACAGCACCACCTTTCTTGTTCAACCGGATTTCAAATTCGCTATTGAATATTTCACTATCAAAAATGTAGGGCTTTAACCAAGTTTCTTTGAAAGCAGTGATTTTAAAATTACAAATTATAAAAACACAGATCGGAAAGTTTTGTATAAAGGCCTCTTACATTTTGACAATAAATACTCAGCGAATTAGTTTTTTATTATAAGATTATTATCAATATATCATATATGTACCAAAGAACGTATATTTATAGAGAAGGTCCATCAACGGACAGGCGTGTAAACTGTCAAAAGCTAACAAAATGCGATGAGTGCATTTCACCAC
>NW_017537073.1:0-6641 GCF_001853355.1 Bactrocera latifrons
AAAATAATGCTAAAAACAACGAGTGCAACTTAATACGAAACCACAAGGGCTGCTGTTGTGAGAAACGAGACGACCGAAGTTGAAAGTGACGCATGTGTGCCACCGCACGTTGCAAAAAGTTGTTTCTCGTTTGTAACCACACTGCAAAAAGCTGGCCGCGTTTAAGCGTCGCACAAGCTACCAATGATAACATATATGTATGTATATACACACATACATGAGAAAGGGTACATAGATAAGTAAAAGCAAAACAGCAACCATAATGGTTAAACCTTTTATAACTACAAATATTAAATACAATATAAATTGGCTGATTATTCGTCAGCGACTCAAAAGAAGAATGTAGCAAAGGCTATGTACAGTTGTACACACATCAACCAATCCCGATTGGAACACCTTGTAATTTATACATATTAAAGGCTTCGTGCTTGGTAGTTTTAAGTAATGCAGCTGCGGTAAACAACGCGCAAGCAACTCTGAAGTGTCACGCACAGTGACACCATTCTTGTACAACACTCAAGAGTATCGTAAGAAGAGGATGGAAAAATTAAATTCTAGTACAGCAAACCAAAAAAAAAAAACAAAAAAAGAAAAAAGCATCAGCTGCACACGTTTCCAATTTAATGCTTATATTATCTTACATTACATTTGTTCCCTTAAGATGGGAATTAAGAATACGAGTATGTAACAAATGGAGCAGTATCGGCCCCTTTTGTGCTGCTCTATTTGTAGCAATATATATACTGCACTATGCTATAAAGATTCCTCTGAGATGGTAAAAAAACAAAAAAAAAGTATGTATATTTGCATAGCCTCTTTCAAATATACCGAATCGCTTAAGCTGGAATCAGCTTATCGCAGTTGAAGTGGCACAGATAAGAAATGTACATATACTATTAAAATATATACATAGTAATATATATCCGATATTTATACCTGAACAGGGTATATTAAGTTTGTCATGAAGTTTGTAACACCCAAAAAGAAGCGTCGGAAATCCTATAAAGTATATACTTGTATAAATGATCAGTATGTTGAGCTGAGTCGATCTGTCTGTCTGTATATATACGAACTAGTCCCTCAGTTTTTAAGATATCGTTTTGAAATTTGCAGACGTATTCAAGAAGCTTTTCATTTGTCCGCACTGCCGATATCTGTCCACTATAACATATAGCTGCCATTCAAACTGAATGCTCGGTATCAAGATCTTGTATGGAAAACTTTCATATTTGACAATGTATACTCACAAAAGCTGGCACATGTTATTTTCTAAGATAATAACGTAATATACGAAGAAATTATTTTGATCGTCTTACTATAGCATATAGCTGCTATACAAACTGAACACATACTTACTAAAAGAAGTGCACCTACGAAGCTTCGGTGCAGCCGAAGTTAATTTTTTTCTTGTTTTTCCTACATACGATGAAAATTTTGTGAGATTAAATTTTTTTTGATAGATTTTCTTTACACCTAAGGGGTGATCGGTACTATTCCCAACACCACCATCCATATTAGAACCCAGCATTCCTTATATTATATCCGACCGAATAGACCAGTCCAGCACGCAGTGAAGAACATGTAGCAGCCGTAGCTGAGAGTGTATACGAAGACCGTGGAGAGTCGATTTGGCGCCGTTCACAGCAACACGGACTGACGTTTGGAATGACTTGTCGCATTTTACTTCGAGATCTTAAATTGAAAGCGTACATAATTCAGCTTGTGCAAGAACTGAAGGCACTCGACGTTCCCAGGCCACATCGCTTCCTTTTATGGGCTTTTGAGCTCAAGGAATATCCTACATTTTCGAACCAAATTTGATTCAGCGATAAGCCCATTTCTGGCCAATGGGTATGTATAAAATTAAAGGGGCTGCATATATATGATAATAATTATATCTTAGATATGAGAAAATATAGTAAAAGCTAGTAAATACAATTTAGGTTAGATTAAGTCCTTTGACTGATCCTCAAGCTTTTACGTTTGTACTACAGTTGTGTTGCGATTTTCCACCTCTTATTTTTTCAACCGGTTGGCATACAATAAGATTTGTAACCTTATTGTGACGACACCGATAAAGTAATAATCAGTAAAACTATCCAGTTTGCGCTAGAAGACTTTTGCGACGGCACTAGTACTAATGGCAGCCCAGTTCGGGCCAAACAGGCGGGGCTAAAGAGTCCTTTCTTGTACTTTTTGCAGACTCGAAGCAGTTAACAACGACGTTAAGGGCTAAGTGCAGTTAAATAAAGTATATCGTCATAGAACACGTATTTTTTCATCCACTCTAAATGTCACAGCTCTCGGGAACATAGCGGCTCTAGGATGAACTAAGCCAAAGTATTTAACGCTTTTGCAAATAATTGGTTGATAGACACTTCTAAGAAAGGCTCGAAGTATGAGCTCTTAGTTGTAACGGAACGATTTTCCACTTAACGAGTTTCTAATTTTTCTTATTAGTAGATAGAAGAATTTGATATCGTTTACAACTACTTGTAAAAACAAAAAGTGTTTAATAGGCTTTATAAGAAATTGAATGCCCTAAAATGGTTTCCTGGTTTTCTTGTAAACATGAAGAGTCTTTCTTAGCAATGTATATATAATATGTTGTTTATCTTTTAATTAAAATAGATAGAGATTGCACTCTATAGATTTTCTCACATTCGCTTATTATTACCTCTCTTAATATACTAAATACGCTTAAGAAGCACCCTAAATTTTAAGAATATCTCCCAAATAAGGTGATATATATTCGTATATGTGTTGTAGTACTTAGATTGTAAAACGTTTGCCACCAGTTTCAAGATCAAAATTTGTGGTTTTTATAATACTGTTGCATACATCGCTCCATAATAGGGTAAGATTGTGCGAATATGCATATAAAACGTGCGCACGCTTAATTTTATGGGATTTGTATAAAATATGTTCAGTAATACTTTTGGCATAGAGAACAACATTAATTGCAATTTAAATTCAAGATTTGATAAGTGATTTTATTTAGCTATAAATTCACATGCGTGGCACACACTGGATCCCTTTAAGAAATTCATAGTTTACCTGCATAGCGGCTTTAAATTCGATTCTGCGGTATTTTGGTATATTAGACCTTTAGAGGGAAAATAGATAATAAAATATATATCATAGGAAACCAGCATAAATCACAGCTACTTTAAAATTCATAAATTTATATTTATAAAAACGGTGAAGGAAATATAAGGTAAAACAAAAGCTAATTATAGGGTTTTTAGGAAAAGTCGAATATTTTGAAAAGCAAATTTATTAAAAAAAATTTTCTTTTCCTACAGGGATATTTAATTGAATATATTTCAGGTATGCAAGTGTTTTGGGCATTAAATAACGTGCGAGCACGCTTTATCATTGTTGCAACAGACGGCATAGTTTTCTTAAATGTAATAAAATTGGGGAGACTTTCACTGCGGCGAGGAATGTGTAAGCATCAAATACGAACTTAAGAGGATTATATTCACACCCTGTTCGTCTGGATACCACAAAATGTGTCACTATTGAAAACCACAAAATACTTTGATGCTTGCGCTTTTAGGGAAACATTTAACACTATTTTGTGGTTTTGACGTACACATTTGTGTAAATGTATAGAAGTATTGTCTCATGCTCATTAACATAAAACATAGTGGACTATAATATATTTGTACTTATATATATAAAAAAAAAAACCTCAATATACATATATTTAGCGAAATTTTCCAAAATTCTTTATGAAGATATATTGTTGATTCTCAAGAGCATATACCATTAATTTTACTCACTGCTATAAAAAGTTGTCTAATGCAGTTAAATAAGAAGATATGTGTGCCCAGTTGACAAACATATTTCTTGACATGACTATTGATATAGCCGCGTGCGACTTCAGAGGTTACGTGGGTTTCCTCGGGTAAAAAGCAGGCTTTTTAGAAAAAATTTTTCTAATATAAAATATGAATGATTTTATTAGAATTTTTCATTGTTACAAGCATACACCATTAATAAAGAAATTCGGAATTATTTGGAAAAAAAATGTTTTAAACTAGGCAATTTCATGAAGATCGGTTGAGTAGTTCATGAGAAAGCTTTCCAACCGACTTTAAAATACAGTTTCGAGAAAATCGCGTTTACAGGCGACCCACTTAGCCTAGCACACAAGTTCTCAAGGCCGCATCTCAGAAACTATCACTCAGATCAACTTGGAAATTAAGAACAATATTTTAGAGGTGCTGTAGAAGACAATAAAATAATCGATTTTTCCAACACGTAAACCGATGTATTCTCTTAAACATTATAGAATAATTTGTATAACTTTACAAACAAGTTTAATGAAATATGTAACGAAATTTTATCAACAACGATAGTGCCCCTTTGCTCTGGTAACAGACATTAGTAGATTTTTTTATGATTTTTTACAATATCCTGAAATTACTTTATCGCATACATAAAGAATTTTCCACTCCGCTACTGTTAACTCACAATTTATCTATTCAAACAAATCGCAATATACAGAAATATTTTTTTTATATTTGGCTTTATATTATGGCTTTTACCGAACCTTCACGTTATTAAGGAAATAAGAAACAAAATAAGAAAATTGATAAACAACGGAACCAATCAAGTGATCATAACAAAATAATTGGTGTGAAACCACCACCTATTAGTTTTCTGGTTGTCTGGGGGTTGATGATTGCTATGGTTGGTTTTGAGATTCCTCAGCACTTTTCACACACAAGCTAAGGAATAAAATTTGTTTGATATATTCAAAAAGAAAGAAATAAATATTTAAAAAATGTTTGGTATAATTTGAAGAAAATGGGATATTTAAGTTCAGTGCTGTGTTGGTATTTAGTCCAAATATAAAAATAAAATGGTTGCTTCTGGTAGTGCTGTCATAAATATATTAAAATTACAGTTTAGCTTTTAGACTTAAACTGTTTTGAGTGAATTAGCCACTTCCAAATTTCTGTACTGTTTCAACTGATCTCCAAAAGTGCGACGAAATACCGCAACGTAAAATATTTCTGCAGCTGAGTGGGATTTTAACAGGATTTTTAACCTTGCCCACATTTCACTTTACTTGTGCATATAAGCAGCTGTCAGTTACGACAAAGTTGTAGGAAAGTTTTAGAATATTTGACACATCAAACTTTTTGAGTACCACAACGCGAAAAATTTTGAATATTTGCGGAATGGAAAAATAATAGATGCACAAAATTACCATAAACCATAGAGGTTCTAAAAGTTCACTATTTTCCCAATACATGGATGGCTTTAATAATAATAATTTATAACTCGCGTTGTATAAGTGCCATTGGTATATCCTTTATAATGCTAAAAAGATAAATTTGGACTAAAACAAAGAAAAACGTTAAGGTCGGCTGCATCGAAGCTATAAAACCATTCACAGATGCATTTTTTTATAACATTAGAGAATATAAAAATCCATGTTTTGATTTTGATCGGTCAGTTTGCATGATATTTGTACGCTATAGTTACTTGATCTCAACTAAATGTACAGATAAAATCTTAAATAAAGAAATTTTCAATACGAGGGATTGATATTGATCAAACAGATTGTGTGGCAGAAATTTGTTACAGTCGTCTGATATCAGTAATGCAGACAAATGAAGAATAGGACGTGTGGAAATTTCCTGACCGAAGTCTCAAAAACTGAGGGACATGTTCACGAATATATAAATGGAATGTCTAAATTGACTCAGATCAACAGGCTGGATACACTACTTAACAATTCTGAAGGACAAATTCTCTTTCGACTATTACTGGTTTAAAAAATATTTCCGAAGCATGTTTATAAACTACTTGACTGGTATTTGTTTCAGTATTACACCATATTTATCGGTAAAAATTGATTTATATCTGAAGTGAATTGTTACAGCGGATGAAAAATGAGCCACTTATGACAACGTCAATCGAAAACGGCAATGCTTGAATTATGGTGTGCCGGCCCAAACAGTAACCAAAAGAGAATTGAAAATCAGGAATGTTTTGCTAGATATTTGGTGAGATTATCAGGGATCTGCTACCTTACGGCCAAGCTCTGAACGTTGTATATATATTTCACCTAAATCAGATCATTCCAGCTATGTCAAATAAAGCCATCCATTTTCTGCCCATATATCCCGCCATACGATTTTGTCTTTGAAAAGTATGCATATTTCTTATTTTCTGGTTTTCTCGAAAAATTTGAAAACACGATTTCCTATTTTGGAAACTATTTCAACTTCGACCGTTAAAAAGACCACCTATAATCGAAATTTAGTCTTGCTTTGTAACCTTGCGTATTTTGCTTCATATTTCCTCTATGATTTAAATAAATCAAATTTGCGTATAACCAAAGCATATATCTAAAAGATGAAAATATTTTCAACGCTGTCATCATCAACAATTTTTCCTTATTTAATTTAGCAAAAAGTTATAAAAAATATTTTACAAATATGCAATATCATTTAAGAAACGACTTGCATATAAACTGCACAATTGTTCTGTGACTGACAAACAGGATCTTTAGCATTCGGAAATTATGCACAAATGCCCGTTCTTACATTCATAAACCAAAGCTAGGGCCCCACCATACATGATTTATGAAAGGTGTTCACGCCATCATTTACTTTAAA
>NW_017537073.1:6654-10113 GCF_001853355.1 Bactrocera latifrons
TTTGTGTTCACTTTTGGCAAAACGCTTTTGTACACTGGTGAACAATACTCTGAACTGTCGTTTAGCAAATTTATAAACAGCTGATTTCAGTGCAACAGCTGCGCGAACGGTCTGAAGTTGGTTACACTTCGAGTGAAGGACCCTGTAGTCTAAGCAAATATACATACGTATATAACTACACATGACTTAAAGTGTCAGTTGTCCCATAAGAATTTATAAAATGATAACTGTAATTTACTACTTTCTTCAGAAATAATTTACTTACTTTTCACTATTCAATGCTATAAAACCAAATACATCTTGCTAACTAAATATCAGGAACTCCACTCCCGCTATATCTAGTATACGAAAATTTCATTAACCATAAAAATATGATAAATAAACAGATGGTGAATGAGATATAAAAACCTGTGGCGTTATGCATGAGTTACTAAATGTGGAAGCTGGGTAACAGCAGCAACTGTTGGAAACAACACTCGCTAGTGTTGTTGATGAGCTACGGCCCTAACACTTGAAAACGTGCACTTATGAAAGTATTAGCATTGTGATTCTGGCTCACATGTTTTACTTTGTGTCGCCTTTTGAAGCGCATCTGGCGATTCGCCCAAAGATTGACGTGTTGAATACAATGCTCGCGACAGACTGCAAACGACGTTTGTCAAATATTAAAATACACACGTTCTTATGGACGG
Source organism: Bactrocera latifrons (assembly GCF_001853355.1). NCBI lineage: Eukaryota > Metazoa > Arthropoda > Insecta > Diptera > Tephritidae > Bactrocera > Bactrocera latifrons. Next base: position 7,347 of record NW_017537073.1, read on the forward strand.
ACCTATTTTGACAGCTGCACGACTACACGACTGCAGGCCGACAGTTGTCGTTCTCGCTAGCTTCAATTTAATCCTATATTTGCCAACGACAGTAGGGCGACAGTAGAGTTGACAGTAGAAGGGAAGATAGAGAGATGAGGTAGAGTGGTGATGCCACTAATATGTAAAATGTAATATTACTCAAAACTCTAACAAACCAGACGTTATTGTACAAATAAAAGCATAAATAGCTCTGTTACATCATTTATAATAGCAATTGATAATTTAAAATAAATAAATTTACCTATTTCACTATTTTTTGCTTAAAACTTTTTACTTTGAACAAAATATTAAAATTTCATTGAAGTGCTAATACCTTGCACATATGGCCACAACGAAATTGTGTACATGCAAAATGGACAACTGCGTTGTTTTGTGTACATGCCGGCCATTGTTATGTTGCTGCCCTCTCACAAACGTTCATGTAGTAGGACTCACAACGCCATTTTCAGTTCACTGTCGTGCTGCTGCAGTCTGTCGCTAGAATTGTGTTCCACACATGAATCTAGTTATACTACATTAAAAATAATATTTTTGGCCTCCTTCGTGTTCGGTGCGGTATCTACATTAGTATGAGTAGGTACATACGTATGTTGTTCACTTTACGCCATTTACCCTTAATTATGTTCTCGTGCGCTTATCTGCATTTGTTATGTTTCTTCGTTTGTTTAGTTGTCTTGTAATAGCAATTTCTTCTTCCGTCTCGTTACTAGTGGCGGTCACTAGTACCAGATGTTAATGCTTTTCAAAAATAGTTTATAACTAAAATTTTGTGTTTCAAGCTAGGTTATACGGAGACTACGTATACCATATTAGTGCAGCAAGGGCAAGGGAAACAAAACTGGTCGGGGGAACCAGGGACTGGCGAACTTAACTAAACTAAAATAAATTTTTGCTTGTCTGAAGATAGACTGCATTCCAAGGGAATATTACAGAATTTGAAACAAAAACAAAGATATTTTCAACACAATAAATGATTAAACTGCAAAATTTTCGACTTCTCGTGTCTCCTAAGAAATTTCAAAAGGGCCAATCGCAATGATAAATTTCTCAGTGGCTGTTTTGGAAGAAACCATGAACAAACATCTAATGATCTCCAAATACAATAAAGGAACCATTTTCATACCAATACATTTCTCCACCGGGTATGTAATGGCATATTTCCATATGTGTTTTATGCTGCGTGCTACTTTTATTTCTCATAGACACTTATATTTGTTTTTCTTTTCCGCTTTTAGTTCTTTACTGCACCAATTTACATTTATAAAGACTTTGATATTTTTTATGTGCAACCACACCATATTTTGCAACATGTCTCTTATACACATCTAGATGTGTATAAGAGACAGGCTCTAATATGTATCTGTTAGAAATTAACTTTTAATGGAGCTACTTCAGACATACGTCGCTATAGTATACACTACCATGTGTTTTTCGAAAATCAATAATATTTAACGACGAGAATTTTTGACCTTTTCATTTGTTGTCGCCTTCAATCTGCGGACAGTCTGCTACGTTCCCTGTGCCCCTCATTATTGTTGATGGCCACTTTGTATGCTCCTCTATGTCTCTTTGACTGCACCTGGTAGTCACTTAATATATTTCTCGTATCTACTTGTAGTACATAATACTTACGTTTTGTAATGGCGGGTATTTCACTTACATGTATGGATTAAATAACGTCGTAGGAGAAATTTTATAACTTGAGCAACTAAAATCGAATACAAAAATATTTTAAATAAATGAAAAGCATCCACATTTCCAAATTTGCACGAAGCGTACGCTTTCACAAGCTTTCTAGACATCTATATCTCATAAATCTTCCATTTTAAAATCACCAAAAATAATTTAGTGAGATTTTTATATTTTCATTTGTAACAACCTTTTTTTGTTTTTTGGAGGTCTCTAGGTTTATCGTATTCGATGCCAATTATTCGGAATATTCTTTAAATACTAAAACATGCGCCTCTGGAATTTCTATTTCCCACGATGTTTCCCTATATACAACGAACCTGCTGAGAATCTTAAAAAACCATTGTTTTTACAAGATAGCTAAAACTTCCCGAACGGGTAAAAAACTAAACAAAACTGGAGATGGAGAAGTGTTCTGTAATAAGTGCATAATATCGAAGGCAGTCAATTTATAGGCGACCACATTAATGTACATGAATGAATAAATATTTTTATTTAAACAAAAAAAAAAAGAAAAAGAGAATTTCAGTCGTTTTTCGAACGCACCTATTTTGGCCCGCTCACAGACAATGGCTTTCTCTAGCGTCTCGAGACTGCTGTATTTTTTATTTCGGAATTTGCTCTCCAAAATGGATCAGAGAGAATAATCCATTGGATTCGCATCTGGTGAATTCGAGAGCCATTGTGTAGTCGTAATGAAGTTCGGAACGTTGTTTTTCAGCCATTCTTGGTTTACTCGAGCTTTGTGAGACGGTGGTGAGTCTCTTTGAAACGTTCATGTTTTGCGACCGAAATGTTTGTTTGTCCACGGCTTGCAGTTGCAGTCTTTTAATGACCACCTCCATGGCGGTTTGCGATGCTATCAGTAGCATTGTAACAAGTGATGGTGCGATAAACAAAAACTTTATTTACATTTTCTTGTTTGTGATTTTCCAGCTAAATATAAAGCAATATTACGTTTGAATTCCATCGCTGATCACTTTTTTTTTTTTTTTTTTTTTTTTTTTTTTTTTTTTTTTTTTTTTTTTTTTTTTTT